>NW_019416876.1:400811-406682 GCF_000390285.2 Anoplophora glabripennis
ATCTCCTGGAATCGACAAACACGATACCTGGGCGTGACGATGGACCAGCGTCTCACGTGGAAACCGCACATCGTGGAGACGGTGGCGCGAGCGAAGACCACCAGGGCTAGGCTCTATCCCTTACTCAAAGGTGGAAACACCCTCAGTTTAAGGAATAAGCGAACGCTTATCAAGGTGGTACTTCAACCGCAGCTAACCTACGCCTCCACGGCGTGGGGTCACGCGGCAAAAAGCCACTTAAAGTCATTACAGGCTGTGGAAAACATAGCCCTCCGCACGGCCACCGACGCGCCCTGGTACGTAAGAAACACTGACATATTACGAGACTTACAATACACAAACGCTACACAGACAATAAGACAAAACGCGGAGAAACGATTTTTGACGTAGCCGCTAGACATGACAATCCCCTCCTCAGGCAAGCCGTTGACTACGTACCCGACGTGACCGACAAACACAAAAGACCTACACCAACTTTTTGACCCTGGGTGACCACCCCAACGACATCCCCCCCCCTGCCGCTAACCTTTTCTGTTTCAGAGACAGCCAGGATCAAGAAACGAAGACAACGACACACACACATACACCCCCCATTCCCTCCTTAACCCTCCCCTCCCGCGCTAGCCTAAGGGCCACCTTAGCAAAGCGCATACCAGGCTGCATAGCCGCACTACCCTACCCAACCATACCATACATAAACATGACACCACCCCCGGGGTTTACACAGACGAGCCGGCGAAGCAAGAAGAGCGTCAGAAGAAAGGGCCCTAGCCGGCGGGGCCCAGCCAGGACAAAAGGAGGTCCCACAAAGCGCCTACACCGGCCGCATTTGCGGTCGGGGTAGACGACGGATGGGGCCCACCTACGAAGGCTGTCCAGGCCTACACGAGATGAGGCAGGATAAAGAGGGATAATCCCCCTCGATCCCAAATCATTGAGGCCAATTTCTAGCCATGGAATAATGGCGAGTTAGCGGTCTAACCAACTAAATAAATTTTCAACAAGCTGAGACTCGCTCGGATCAAATTGCACATAGTAACAACGTTATTTCTTCAAATCCTAATCGAACCGACATCGGGACCGCTTGGGTCCAACCAAATGTATTTGCTGCAGGTCTTCGGCGGTCTCAAGGAACCGCTAATTTATATATGCAAATTTATAATAAAACATGTTTAATTAATAAAAATTTTTACAAAAACAATAATTTTACTTCGAAAGAAATACATTTCAGCCACAAATTAATTTTGATTCTCTGACTCATTTGTACTGAACCATCCTTAGTCGTTAACGTGCTAAGAGCCGAAATTTGGAGAGAGTATACATTAAGAGCTATATTTTCATGTCCTACATTAACATTAAGGTGAATTCAACTATTTAATTGCAAAAAGGAAGATGGCGGCGATGCGTTTTATTACTCGGTCTAGCGAACGAGCGGGAAGAGCGAGGCGACGCATACGCGCTGCGCGCCTGGTTACGCACAGAAAACTGATCGAGCCGTTTCAATTCGATGGAGCTGGAAAATTTAGCCATATGTCGGTTAATAATGAACGTATCGAGGTTCATTTGGGGTAGCGCGAAAATTCATGAGCATTGAAGCTATTGTATTAACGAAATTAACATTATTTCATAGTTTTGTGTGTAGGCTTCCGTGGCTGTCGTTAATGGTTGAATGATTTCCGGGTTGGTTGCCACGTCGTCGGTTTACAACAGTTGACGTTTCGAGAGACATATCTCTCTCTTCTTCAGAAGTTACTCTGAAACTGAAGATCTACTAATCTTGTCACTATTTATATTTGATGTGGTCACTGGTCCATGATGTTCCGGTGGGTGACCCCGTGCGCGTTGTTGACGTTCTAGTGGGTTGCTTTCACGGATGACTCTTCCATATACCTGGCAGATCCACGCCACCATCCCTGTTGAAATAGTTCGGATTTCTGTAAATTTCTAAGACTTCTCTGTATAGTCGGGGCCAAAATCTTCTCTCTCTCACCACCATGTTGGCTTCACTCATATCCACTGTGTGTCCTGCGTCCGCCCTATGCTCTGTTAGTGCCGATTTTTCCCAGTTCTTATTTTTGAGGTGACTTTTAACCTCGTGTTGATGTGCCTTCCTGTTTGTCCTGTGTGGACCTTTCCACAAGAGCAAGGAATACTGTACACACCGGGGCCCTGGAGCTGGTTGTTGTTGCAGGTCTTTGGAAACGCTGCCGCCACATTCCTTACAGTGCTGAATACTGTGTTGATATTCCTCTTCTTCAAAAGACGCCCGATTTTATCTGTACCACCTTTCACGTAAGGTAGATACGTCTTCGCTAAGTACTCCTGTTTCTCAATGGGTGTATGTCTCCTCCTGATAGCTTGTTCTATATTTCTCGCCGTGTAGCCATTCCCTCTCAAGGCCGTGCGTAGGTGTTCTTGTTCTTCGGCCAAATGTCTTGACTCGCTGATATTCCGCGCTCGATGATTCAAGGTATTTATGGTCCCCTGTTTTTGGGCTGGGTGGTGGTGGACCCATTGGAATTGACAAAAGTGTGCATAAAATCGACCTTCTTTGCATCCCGAGACCAATTCTACGAACAGACGGAGGGAGCAGCAATGGGTTCACCGTTATCTCCAGTCCTGGCCAATATATACATGGAAGCCTTTGAGAAGAACGCCCTGGAATCGACAACGTTGAAGCCTAAATGCTGGTACCGATATGTTGACGACACCTTCATTATCTAGCCCCACGGACGCAACACCGTAGCGGAATTCCTGGATCACATTAATGGGATACATCCAGATATCCAGTTTATGGAAGTAGAGAAAAACGCCACTCTTCCCTTCTTGGATGTTTTGGTTGAGGAAACCAGATTACACTTTAGAACATCGAGTATATAGGAAGTCAACTCACACTGACAGGTATCTGAATGCGGAGTCCCACCACCACCAAGCCCAAAAACGGGATCATAAATACCTTGATTCATCGAGCACATATCATCAGCGAGCCAAGACACTTGGCCGAAAAATTAGAACGCCTACGCACGGCCTTGAGAGGGAATGGCTACACGGCGAGAAATATAGAACGATATAGCGTATATATATATAACTTCAACAACAAATTGATCTTAAATATGCGTGGAAAACGTTTAATGTAAAACAGTGCAACAAGTGATAATAAAACCAAGTGTAGTGTGTTCACTGGGAAAGGCTGTGTCGGTACGTGAGGATTTCGGCAGCATCTGCGAGGAGTACGAATTCAACGAGGGAACCCGACGACAGTCTATGGAATGCAGCGCGACTATTTCAAGTTGAGAAATACAATTTATGTAAGTGTAGACACACATAAAGCAAATTTGCACTCGTATTAACAAAAGCGCTATATAAAGTACAAAAATAAAAATTTTTCCATTTAAAAAACGTCACATAAACAAGCATGCATTTATTGTAGAATAAAATTTATATAAGGGGGGATTTACCATTGTGTACTTAGCACTAGAAATTACAACAGAAACTTTCATTTGTAAAATGATAACCTGCTAAATTTATGAATAGATGAAAATTTGTGAAAACGATACAACTTTTATTTATTTAACAAAAATTCTTTAGTAAACATAATTCATATTCAACTATAATGGCGCTAACTAAACTAACTAGAAATTACAACAGAAACTGTCATTTGTAAAATGATAACCTGCTAAAGGACCCCGCACAAATCTTATGGAAATTGGGTCCCGGTCAAATTCGCTGAATTTTTGATATGTGATAGAGTTCATCATACTGGTCAATTGTCTCAATGGCCACAAAGCTCAAAAATGGATAGTTTAGCCGGTACAGAGCTTTAAAGCTCCGAATATCCTCCACGGATTTATGTATATGCGCAGTGTGTATAGACTTTTGAAATAGCCTATTTCATTTTTTTTATTATCTAAATTGTTAATTGTTGTTAAATTGTTTGGTCAAATTTTGAAAGCATTTTTCTTTTGACCATTTTTTGATAGTTTGGATTTTACGTTGTCAATCCATTTTCCGTTTGGAGAGTATGGAAGCTTTCTTCTCGTAATACAAAGCTTGTTTATACAGAATTCTGGAGACAGGAGACAGTTGTGAACTCTTATGTACACCAACATTTTTCAACAAACCATGTTCTGAAAAAACGGAAAATAAAAACTGATATTACATTAAATCATTAATATTACATATTGCGTGCTACAGGATCATTTAACCTTATTTGAGAATTTTCAGATGTCTGACGGTACTGAATTGCACCCAATTCATTATTTTCATCACCTAAAATAGAAATACAGCTAAATGTGATACTAAAATATGCTTTTTATGAAAATTAAAATACATGAATGTTGACTACTTAAACTCTGTATTCATGAAAATATACTTACCAAAATGTACAAAGGTAGAACTGGTTGATGGACCAGGATTATTTGATGTTGACATAAACATACGGCCATCAGGTTTAATTTTGCTGTGGTTTAACTATATAACTTTTTATTTGGCAGAAAACAAACAAACATATTAACATATGACAAACGTCAAAAGTACATAAACAAGGGTCAAAATCAAAACAAAATGATACCTGCATTACCTGCGTTTGAAATCACAAAAGCTAAATAGCACCATCTTACGATATGGAACCCGAAGTTACAGTGGAATGTTAGGTATGCAAATGGTATAGGTTGTTGTATATCAGATTTCATTCTATGTTAATATTCCATTTTCTATGATGCCTACTAAATCATTTTGACGTTTTTACCTTTTATATATGAACCTAAAATCGCCTGTCGCCTTGGCAACTGTCATTGTCAAATTTTCAAAAACTTTGGAGCCGGATTATGTAAATGTGCGTGGAAATTACTTTGAACTAATAGCATTTTCATCTTCCTTGTTCCATAAGCTTTGTTTTGATATGCCATACAATTGGTTTTCTATATTTCACAACTTTCTTATACTATTATCTAATTTTCTTACATTACTACATAAATTCTTCCTATGCCTCTATTATAAGCATGTCCTTTTGAAATTTACACTCTAATGAACATTTCTTCACAGTCTTTTATACTTTCAATAATTTTTTAATACTATGAATTGTATTTTTTTTAAGATACTGTCATTCCGATATTGTTTTTGAAAAAGTTCACAATACAAGTATTTTACCATGCCTGGTATCTGTTGGTTTAGTCTTTGGACTCCAGTAAATCACCTGGTATTTAAATGTCCCAGTTAAAACACTCTACACTCTTTTAATTTTCATTTTTGTTCATGACTGGTCGTTGTATATGGGTTTTTGTTCAAATTTCTCTAAATTTTGGATATTAGACCAGTTGTATGTATGGAAATTTACTTCAGGTATGATTACCTTTTTGTTTTATATTACATTTTACATTCATATTTTAACTAATAATGAAATGTTATTAATTCGTTGTCTTTTTCGGTACTTGTCAACTGTAACTTTGTCTCAATTTAATTCTTTATGTTAATGAATTTTAATTTAATTATGCTCATTATCATTTGCATCTTATACACTATGTTTTATCACAAGTTATTCAATTTTTAACCTCTGTTCATAATTTTTTTTTTAATAAAATTTCATTACAAGTTTGTACAATGTTAACATTTTGTCTTTATATTTTTAATTATATAACAATCTGTTATTATTTATTAATTGAACCTGAATCTCTATTAAAATTTAGTTATTTAATGTTAAAATCTTCAAATCCACTACAGATTTTCTTTTGATATGTAATTTTACTTCACGTCAATTCAAGTTT
The DNA here is from genome assembly GCF_000390285.2 of Anoplophora glabripennis. Lineage (NCBI taxonomy): Eukaryota > Metazoa > Arthropoda > Insecta > Coleoptera > Cerambycidae > Anoplophora > Anoplophora glabripennis. The sequence goes on from NW_019416876.1 coordinate 406,574, forward strand.
CAGTTGTATTGTTGGTTGCATAATTTGTGCATATTTCAATATATATATATATTGATTTTGACATGTAATAAATAATGATCAATCGTTAATAATAATTGTAACAATTTTA
>NW_019416876.1:406932-407885 GCF_000390285.2 Anoplophora glabripennis
TGAGTAACCACAGTCTAACCACCACAATTTATGTTTTCGGGATCGCTGAAACCAATTCTGATATCAATATAACTTCAACTAATCAGAGTTCGTACCTAACCTCAAAAAAGTAGCGCAAATTGCTAAGATTACACTTTTCCACTTTTAGGAATGAAGTGTAACCAACATATCTTTAAATTTTTGAGGTCACTGAATCGAATTCCTACATCCGTTTGAACCCAACTAGTCATTACACTGAAAGAAATGCNGTAATTTTACTTCATGTCAATTCAAGTTTCAGTTGTATTGTTGGTTGCATAATTTATGCATATTTCTATATATATATATTGGATACACTTAATTTTTTTTTTAAATTATGTTTTCTTCTGTTTCTTGTTGGTTTACAACAAATCTCCTAGATGTCTCTGATATTCACTTCTTCCATTTTATTTCTACAAAAATTTGCCACCATTCGGACAATCTGTTTGAATCATTGCTTTTGCTCTCACTCGATATCAATACTTCCACATATCTGTATCGTGGTTCCTAAATTGTTTTCACACATAAAGTTTAAAGTATGATGATATTCAACACAAAAATTAAATGCAAAATAAAAATGAATAACAAAAAAGTTCTCCTGATGCAACTGTTGTTTTAAAAAATTTTGGTTTTTCTTTTCTTTTATATTATACATGGAGTTGGTTGCTCTTGGGTATGTACTAACAAAAAAATTATTGTAATAATTAAAATGTAATGCATGTTAAAATTGTAAATCATTAAGTTGTTTTATATTTTCAGGTTTTTAGTGTGACTTGTACAAAATAATGTGTTTTATTTGAAAAATAATCTTTGAAAAAGTTCCCGATCGGGAGCGAAACGTTAGAATTTAATAAAAAATTATTGCTGTGTGTTTTTTATCATTTTGACCAGCGGTCAAACTAGAACCTGATACCTAAGAAAAATAATTCCCAATT
>NW_019416876.1:408910-416329 GCF_000390285.2 Anoplophora glabripennis
ACATGCTACAAGTGTTTTTTTCTACGATCGTACAAAATTTACTACTTATTGCTCTACCTACTGTGCCAAAAGTTTAACTTTTTTTACAGTAGTACAAAAAAAATATTGATTACAAGTTTAATCTAAGCATATCCATAAGTACCTAACGTCTGACATTGACAATTTGCGCAATTAATTTCCAGTTGTCAGTTAAAATTTTAATATTATGTAAAATACTGTTAAATAAAATTTGAAATAAAAACAATCGTAGAAAAAATGTTGCGTGCAACATGTGCAAAAAGCATATTTGTTGCACTTAACATGATTGCAGCTCTCAACTTCGTCTCGAGCTGCAAACTTCAAGCATCGTACAACAAATACACACTCTTTACGGTAGTTGCACAAATAACTGTTTGAATGTCGCAGAAACTTTTATTAAATAGAAGTACAATGAAAACGAAACTAAGAAATAATTTATTATCAAAAAGAGAAAAAACAAAAAACTTAGTTTTCAAAATAATTGCCATTTCTTTCTAAACACAACCTAAAACGTTACGGACTCGAGCAAAAATTATGGGATTGTTGCGAATCTCATAATTCTCATCAGCCGCCGCGAATATTCTTTCCTGTAGCTCTTCAACACTGTCAACTAGGGTCGCATAAACAATACTTTTTAGATGTCTCCAAAAGAAAAAATCCATGGGCGTTAGATCGGGAGAACGTGCAGGCCAAGAGATAGGTGCCTCATTGCCGCGACCTATACACTACATTAGATTTATGTAATAAAGGAACTTCATCCTTAAGACTAGAAAAAATATTTTTAATAATTAACTTATTCGTAAAAGCTAGTCGAATATCATTCATATACGAAAAAATGTTTTTTAATTTCCAAGTTATAGATTCTATATATGGTAATGAAAAATATGAAAAGTTTGACGGAACCGAAATATGATTAACACCACTATTTATATGGGAAGTACTGCCTGACCCACCATCAAGAACAGAATGTGAAGGAGAAAGAACTTGTAAATCATTACCTCTATTAAAAATAATTTTGTTAACAAGCCTTCTTGGGTAACCACATTTAAAGAACAGTTGAGCGAGTTTTCTCAGGTTTTCCATCGCTTTTGAACGATGTGAAGTGCGTAAGACCCTATTCTTCATCCCTAACAATAAATTAATTTTCTGTTTCATGGGGTGGTACGATGCAAAATGCAAGAATCGTCCTGATGCCCCAGGTTTTGTAAACCACGATGTGTAAAGAATATTGTTTTCAGCTCTGAAAACTTTCGTGTCAAGAAACGGAACACCTTTGTTCTCGTCCTCTTCTTCCACAGTAAATTGGATGAAAGGGCTATAACCATTAAAAATATGTAAAACATGTTGTATGCTACCCAAGGGAACACTAAGTATAATATCATCAACGTATTTTTTAATAAAAGGAATTTCAAAATTTAAAAGATTCGCGCCATTATTCCATGGCTAGAAATTAAAATATTTTTTCTAGTTTTAAGGATGAAGTTCCTTTATTACATAAATCTAATGTAGTGTGTAATATTCCTTGTAAGGATTGTCAAAAAGTTTATATTGGGCAAACTGGTAGGAGGCTTAAAGATAGGATTGTTTCTCATAAAAGTGACATTAGACTCAATAAGAATTCTTGTATGTTGTCGAACCATACAAATAGTTGTAAACATGATATTGATTTTAACGAAGTATAAAATTTTCAGAAAATAATGTTTTTAAAAGAAATTTCCTTGAGATGTGCAGCATCTTTCAATGTGAGAACACTATGAATAGACGTTTTGACATTGATAACTTAAGTATCATGGTCACATATTTGTTAAGTATTAATAATAATAATTCATCTATTAATGACGTTAGTGAATCTAGCTTATAGAAATTATTTTTCAAAATTTAGCGCTCAATTTACTGTTTCCTTCTTTCTAAATTCCATATATTATTTAGTCCATGTCTCTCTTTAGTCTCAATTATTTTGTTCGGTGTACCTTTTGGTTTTATAGTTTGGTTATGATTCTTTGGGTTCAATTAGAATTCCATGCTACCGCATGGCTGAGCAAAGTTTTTAAGGTTATATAGCATTAAAATGTATTTGTAAAGTAATAGCTCAAAAATTTTAAACAATTTTAGTATAAATATTTTAGCAAAGGCGTCAATGAATGTTTTTAACAATATATTTTTTACTTATCTTACGGTTATGATTCAAATGGACTTTGTTCTAAACTTGGTAAATTTTTCGTTTTAAATCTCAATTTTGTAAGTATAAGTTAGATTATTACTTGTGGTTGTTACCAATGTATATTCCATTGTAGTTTCTCCTGAGGCAGGAATAATTTGTTCCGAAAGCTCGAGTAATAAAAAAGAGTACACTTCAAATTTGGCTTTGACTGCATACCCGACTAACAATAACAAAGTTATGTAGCGCCCATGCGAAATGGAACACACTGTAAAGCTAAAAATATTTTCTTTACATGGGCCACATGATTCCAGTTAACTTTTATTAAAACAATTTTTAATAAATTTTTAGAAGAATCCCTCTTAGCTGAAACACCCTGTCTATGTTATTTTTTCCACATACCAAGAAACCAGGGATTTTAAGTAAAACAAATAGAAAAAAATAAGTATATAATTAGATTTATACAAACATACAACTTTAGATTTGATACACTATTGAAACTAATACCTGACTATAATGTACTTTTAACATACAAAAAAATTTTTATGTATTATATTTTTTATATTTATTTTTATATCATGAATCTGTATTAATTGATGTTTACGTTTGTGATTTAAATTCCAACAAAATTTATTATCAAAAAAATGGTTTTCATAAATTATACCATTCCGCACCTTTGATTCCTCAATTTAAGCAAATGCGGTTTATTAATTGTCTGACACCATGCATCTCCTCTAAAACAATAAAAATTTTATAATTATAGCATATCTTGACTAAATTTTATTATTTTAATTTTTTTATCTAAAATAAAATTTTGAAAGATCATTTGACTAGATTCATCAGTTAAAATAAAACTTCATAAAAAAATTTCACTGATTACATGTATTTCACTGGTTTCGGTCCGCACTGAACGATATTGGAACGTTAAGCGAATTGATATTTAGCATTTAAACTGTCCACTCGAGATTTTCATTTCAGACTGACAAAAATTTAAATCTGTGCTGTTTAGTAGATAAGTAGGGCCGGTTCGGCACCGGAAGTGGCTCTGATGGTCAGTGTCCATCGAGTTCGTTCAGCGGCATCTTGTGGGCATTGTAGTCATCGTGCAAGAGATGCCTGGGTGGCTGTGTGCAAGAAGTGTAATGGAGGCACGGGGGGTGTCTGCGTGGGGGTGGTTGTGGGTAGGTGTCAAGACGGCGGTGTGCGGGGTGCGGTACGCGAAGGCTTTACTGTTTGAATAATTACAAATTATAGGTGTGTGCGGCATTTGATGTTTAATAATAATTTATTAAGATAAATTTTAAATGTTGAATGTAAGCGCGAGTAGCACACAATCGTTATCAGCTTTAGTGGAATGCGGGAAGTTGTCAAGGTTTTAATGCGTGCTGAAACAGGAAGGTGATAAGAGAAGCACGGCGTGTAACATTAAATTGAAAATGAAAGCATGGGCGTCGGCTAAAAGGGTACAAATCATAGGCGTGCTGCGCTGCATCGTTATCAGCTTTAGCAAATCATGGGCGTATTGCATCGTTATCAGCTTTAGTGGAATGCGGGAAGTTACCCAGGTCATCATTACACGAGATGTTGTTGTTGTTGTTTGAAATATATAGTTTTAGGTATTATGTGCATACATATAGCGATAAGTGTGAACAAACAGGAAATCGCTATCAGCTTATTAGAATGTAGGAAGTAGACAATAAGATATGGATAAATTGGTGGAATGGAATAAAAAACGTTATATATAATACATATTTATTTTATATTAAACTTTCAATAAAATACATATACATATTTATTTTAGATACTATCTATTAAATAGTGTCCCCAAGGTAATGTATCGTGGTTATCGTTTAATAAAAAACGTTTATCGTCAGAGGCACTAAGAGCTAATTTTGTTTGCTCTACTGAGAAAACGTTGTGAATTTGAGTTAATGGTTCTTTGTGTTCTATACAGCTCTGTTTTATTTTCTAAGCAATTTTTATAGTTTTCAAATGTAATGAAATTTTTAACAACATTACTTTTAACGCCTTTGGACTTTTTTATACAAGGTTTACCATCTACTAAGATGCTGTACATTTTAGAACGGAGTCCTACAAAATAGGTCATTATAGAACCATTATTTTCATCTTTCATTAACCCAGGTATTTTCTTATTACATAAAGGTATATTATATTTATTATTAGGTTCATAATCACTAGTATCAAATTTGTCTAAATTTTGCTTCAAAAGATCGTAAACATTATCGCAAGTTATTTCATAAATTAAGCTATCAGTATCGGTATATAGCAATTTGCAGTCATCACCTAATTTTGTCAACATGAATTTATAGTGGAAGTCGTACACACAAGTTTTGGATATATCTAAAATAGCCATCCCAACATACAAGGGCTTATTCCCGACTTATTTAATTCAATTGCAACTAGGTCTTCCCAAAAAATTTTACTGCTGTGGAAATTTGGACTCGCGATATAATGTTTTGCGCCCCAGTGACCGTCCCAATGATTCTTTAATTTGATATTGCGATGCTTTCGGATATTTTCCATAGTTTTGCCGAAAATTGCATTTATTAAAAGTTTATACAAATTCTTTTCAAACTTGTTGGTGGACTGGGCGCGTAATTTTGTGTTTAACTTGATGTAGGCCTTCGACCACCCGGCTTGCTTAAATTTTATTACGCGATGAATGCGTGTCAGTTTAATTCCTAAAGAGAGGGCCTGTTTTAAATTTCTATAATGAATTATATAGCGCGTTTTTGAATATAAGGTTGTCATGAGTTTTGGTAATTTTGATCCGGGAGGCGTGAGGTGTTCGGGACATAGAGGCAAATCTTTGTGGTAGTCATGTAGATGTTCGGGATATTCCAAGTCAACTTCGAGGACGTATCCTTCAGGAGAAGTATCAGATACTGTTCTTACATCGATATTTGTATCAACCCATTTAAACCCACCATATGGTAAGTATTGGGACATAGCCCAACCGTATAGGTTATTTACATCAAAGTACATTAAATACTTTGATGGCTTTGAGTAGTCGTAAGAAGACATAAACTTGTTTGCTTCGGTATAGTGGTTACAACATTGACTGACCCCTCCGCGAATACCCCTATCCATAAACAACAGCATATCTACATCCTTTAGGTAATCCAACTCAATTTTGGTATATTTTAACATACAGTACCATGTATATCCGGGCAATGTATAGTAATGACCTGGGTCCAGTTGATAAATGTTCAAACATTTTTGTCTAAAATTTTCAAAAACATCAGCTAATAGCATGTCAGTTTTTAAATATAAATCGGAATATTCGCCTAAAGTTGTTATATTAATTTTAGACCATACCATTTTAGCATGTTCATAATCATCATTGGATATGTTACGATCGTTTAATTTGTTATAAAACTTCTCAATGTCGGGTAGTTGCGTTTCGTTCAATTTTTCCATATGATCTATATAATCGTATAGAAAAAACCCTTTCCTCGTTAGTAAAGCAAATCTATCGTTATCTAATCCACTGAATTGCTTATGTAAATTTTGAAGTTCCTTTGGCTTTAAATATGAAGCAAGAGTATCTAGTGAGGACGCCATGAATCGAAGAGTCAATAAAACGAAACTTTACCGGCGAATCTGACACTGTTTTCGTGAAAGAAATGTATTTTTCCTTATTGATGGGAAGCAAAGTAATGTTTCCGGTTTTTACTAAATCTCTAATCAAAAAATGTGAATCATATCCGGTCAGATTATGAAATACTATAGGCACAACAAAAGAATTTTTATAATTTAGATTGCAGCTTTCGTGTGCTGCTCCGCGATAGGTTCCAGTGACAGTGGTCTCTAACCTTTTTGGTACCTCCTTCAAAAGGTTTTTCACAAATGTGACAGTGTGTTGTAGAAAAAAACTCAAATGATTGTACCTGTGAGATATTCATAGGTACTACGGTTTTCAATTTATCATCGATAACTTTCGATATGTTTTCAGCTCCCGAGTAAACCGCCCGATGCAGCCGAGGCTTCTATTGCTAGCGTAAAACGATAGAGAATCATCATAGGAACACTTAAAATAGAAACCTGCACTAATCGCGGTATGCTTTTGATATTTTTTGGTTGACGTATGTTGTTGTTGTTGATCGACGAAAGGTTCTAGCATAGACTCAAAATCGCAGTATAAAATAAACGGTACCTTTTCCTTGTATCTATAGTTTTTGAATGATAAAGATTTCTCCTCCGGGAAGGTAATTTTACATTTATTAATTTTAGAGCAATCTTCAATGTGACTAAAAGTACTAAAATAATTTAAGCAAATATCACAGATATATTTAGCATGTGCTTTTTTACTTAATTGACTCGAAACTAGCCGCGATAAATTTTTTATCCAACAAAAATGATATTTAATTTCTACGTCTTCGCTGATATTTTCTTCCTCCTCCTCCTTACGTTCATCGAAATAAACATTTTGAATTATTAAAAGATTAACATTTCTCTCGAGTTTATTGTTGGTTAAACGAGCAGTTTCAACGTTATATTTATTCTTCCCGATTAATTTTAATTGATAAACGTTAACCGAAATATTATTAAGTTTCTCAAATTTAGTAAACTGCGAAATTTGCATTGGAAAATCGATACCGTCTAAATTTAATACCTGCGAATAGTGTGTATGATGATGTTCTATCTGGGTGTTTTAGTCTATCAACTGAATAAAGTGCTGAAACAATAGACCAAGCGAAGCAGGCTTCATCATCATAATTTTTAACGTTAACACAAGCATTTTTCTTTGCAATTACCTCGGGAAGCCTGATAAAGGAAGAAATTCTGTGACCCATTTCAAATTTGTTAATGTTTATTTCCAAACTTATAATTTTATGTAAGGCCCAACCACTATCTTTTTCCTGGAACTCTTCTAGTTTGTTTAAAATTTTATCTGTGACATTTTCATGAAACCAAACTTTTAGATCCGTACCCAAATCTATTACAGCATTTTTTGTATTAAAATATTTAAAGTCTGAAATTGTTTCGTTTGAATTAGGCCTGGCTTTAATAAATTCTCCACAAAAAGCAGCGTTAACCTTTATGGTTGGATAAACCTTAAGAATTCTAGATATTCTATTTTTAAATAGGAAAAATGCATCATTTAAGAAAGCTTTAATGTCAATATGTCGCTTATTTATTATTATCCCCGAACGAATACGTCCAGCGAATATCGACTGAAGGTCTTGCCACATAACCCGCCGACTGCGGTTATCTCTATG
>NW_019416876.1:418394-456281 GCF_000390285.2 Anoplophora glabripennis
CACCACTTGGCCCCGCCTCTTTTTGGCCCAGCCAATCAGAAGACGGATAGTTCTAATCCGCCCCTCCCACTACTTTTCTCCCACCACTTGGCCCCGCCTCATTTTGGCCCAGCCTATAAGAAGACGGAGAGTTCTAATCCACTCTCCCACCCTTTACGCTCCCAAACTACAATGACTTTAAATTGAGCATTATTTTTAGTTTATTTTAAAATGTCGTACCAGGCAAGTATTTTCGATTTACCTGATCTTAAAATCGATATACCGAATACCCTGCCACCAGCATTTCAGAATAAAAATGATTGTGTAGTTATACATGAGTAGATAAGTAGGACCGGTTCGGCACCGGAAGTGGCTCTGATGGTCAGTGTCCATCGAGTTCGTTCAGCGGCATGTTGTGGGCATTGTAGTCGTCGTGCAAGAGATGCGTGGGTAGCTGTGTGCAAGAAGTGTAATGGCGGCACAGGGGGTGTCTGCGTTGGGGGGTTGTGGGTAGGTGTCAAGATGGCGGTGTGCGGGGTGCGGTACGCGAAGGCTTTACTGTTTGAATAATTACAAATTATAGGTGTGTGCGGCATTTGATGTTTAATAATAATTTATTAAGATAAATTTTAAATGTTGAATGTAAGCGCGAGTAGCACACAATCGTTATCAGCTTTAGTGGAATGCGGGAAGTTGTCAAGGTTTTAATGCGTGCTGAAACAGGAAGGTGATAAGAGAAGCACGGCGTGTAACATTAAATTGAAAATGAAAGCATGGGCGTCGGCTAAAAGGGTACAAATCATAGGCGTGCTGCGCTGCATCGTTATCAGCTTTAGCAAATCATGGGCGTATTGCATCGTTATCAGCTTTAGTGGAATGCGGGAAGTTACCCAGGTCATCATTACACGAGATGTTGTTGTTGTTGTTTGAAATATATAGTTTTAGGTATTATGTGCATACATATAGCGATAAGTGTGAACAAACAGGAAATCGCTATCAGCTTATTAGAATGTAGGAAGTAGACAATAAGATATGGATAAATTGGTGGAATGGAATAAAAAACGTTATATATAATACATATTTATTTTATATTAAACTTTCAATAAAATACATATACATATTTATTTTAGATACTATCTATTAAATAGTGTCCCCAAGGTAATGTATCATGGTTATCGTTTAATAAAAAACGTTTATCGTCAGAGGCACTAAGAGCTAATTTTGTTTGCTCTACTGAGAAAACGTTGTGAATTTGAGTTAATGGTTCTTTGTGTTCTATACAGCTCTGTTTTATTTTCTAAGCAATTTTTATAGTTTTCAAATGTAACGAAATTTTTAACAACATTACTTTTAACGCCTTTGGACTTTTTTATACAAGGTTTACCATCTACTAAGATGCTGTACATTTTAGAACGGAGTCCTACAAAATAGGTCATTATAGAACCATTATTTTCATCTTTCATTAACCCAGGTATTTTCTTATTACATAAAGGTATATTATATTTATTATTAGGTTCATAATCACTAGTATCAAATTTGTCTAAATTTTGCTTCAAAAGATCGTAAACATTATCGCAAGTTATTTCATAAATTAAGCTATCAGTATCGGTATATAGCAATTTGCAGTCATCACCTAATTTTGTCAACATGAATTTATAGTGGAAGTCGTACACACAAGTTTTGGATATATCTAAAATAGCCATCCCAACATACAAGGGCTTATTCCCGACTTATTTAATTCAATTGCAACTAGGTCTTCCCAAAAAATTTTACTGCTGTGGAAATTTGGACTCGCGATATAATGTTTTGCGCCCCAGTGACCGTCCCAATGATTCTTTAATTTGATATTGCGATGCTTTCGGATATTTTCCATAGTTTTGCCGAAAATTGCATTTATTAAAAGTTTATACAAATTCTTTTCAAACTTGTTGGTGGACTGGACGCGTAATTTTGTGTTTAACTTGATGTAGGCCTTCGACCACCCGGCTTGCTTAAATTTTATTACGCGATGAATGCGTGTCAGTTTAATCCTAAAGAGAGGGCCTGTTTTAAATTTCTATAATGAATTATATAGCGCGTTTTTGAATATAAGGTTGTCATGAGTTTTGGTAATTTTGATCCGGGAGGCGTGAGGTGTTCGGGACATAGAGGCAAATCTTTGTGGTAGTCATGTAGATGTTCGGGATATTCCAAGTCAACTTCGAGGACGTATCCTTCAGGAGAAGTATCAGATACTGTTCTTACATCGATATTTGTATCAACCCATTTAAACCCACCATATGGTAAGTATTGGGACATAGCCCAACCGTATAGGTTATTTACATCAAAGTACATTAAATACTTTGATGGCTTTGAGTAGTCGTAAGAAGACATAAACTTGTTTGCTTCGGTATAGTGGTTACAACATTGACTGACCCCTCCGCGAATACCCCTATCCATAAACAACAGCATATCTACATCCTTTAGGTAATCCAACTCAATTTTGGTATATTTTAACATACAGTACCATGTATATCCGGGCAATGTATAGTAATGACCTGGGTCCAGTTGATAAATGTTCAAACATTTTTGTCTAAAATTTTCAAAAACATCAGCTAATAGCATGTCAGTTTTTAAATATAAATCGGAATATTCGCCTAAAGTTGTTATATTAATTTTAGACCATACCATTTTAGCATGTTCATAATCATCATTGGATATGTTACGATCGTTTAATTTGTTATAAAACTTCTCAATGTCGGGTAGTTGCGTTTCGTTCAATTTTTCCATATGATCTATATAATCGTATAGAAAAAACCCTTTCCTCGTTAGTAAAGCAAATCTATCGTTATCTAATCCACTGAATTGCTTATGTAAATTTTGAAGTTCCTTTGGCTTTAAATATGAAGCAAGAGTATCTAGTGAGGACGCCATGAATCGAAGAGTCAATAAAACGAAACTTTACCGGCGAATCTGACACTGTTTTCGTGAAAGAAATGTATTTTTCCTTATTGATGGGAAGCAAAGTAATGTTTTCGGTTTTTGCTAAATCTCTAATCAAAAAATGTGAATCATATCCGGTCAGATTATGAAATACTATAGGCAACAAAAGAATTTTTATAATTTAGATTGCAGCTTTCGTATGTTGCTCCGCGATAGGTTCCAGTAAAATGATAGTGGTATCTAACCTTTTTGGTACCTCCTTCAAAAGGTTTTTCACAAATGTGACAGTGTGTTGTAGAAAAAAACTCAAATGATTGTACCTGTGAGATATTCATAGGTACTACGGTTTTCAATTTATCATCGATAACTTTCGATATGTTTTCCAGCTCCCGAGTAAACCACTCGATGCAGCCGAGACTTCTATTGGTAGCGTAAAACGATAGAGAATCATCATAGGAACACTTAAAATAGAAATCTGCACTAATCGCGGTATGCTTTTGATTTTTTTGGTTGACGTATGTTGTTGTTGTTGTTGATCGACGAAAGGTTCTAGCATAGACTCAAAATCGCAGTATAAAATAAACGATACCTTTTCCTTGTATCTATAGTTTTTGAATGATAAAGATTTCTCCTTCGGGAAGGTAATTTTACATATATTAATTTTAGAGCAATCTTCAATGTGACTATCTAACGCGATTTCAGTACTAAAATAATTTAAGCAAATATCACAGATATATTTAGCATGTGCTTTTTTACTTAATTGACTCGAAACTAGCCGCGATAAATTTTTTATCCAACAAAAATGATATTTAATTTCTACGTCTTCGCTGATATTTTCTTCCTCCTCCTCCTTACGTTCATCGAAATAAACATTTTGAATTATTAAAAGATTAACATTTCTCTCGAGTTTATTGTTGGTTAAACGAGCAGTTTCAACGTTATATTTATTCTTCCCGATTAATTTTAATTGATAAACGTTAACCGAAATATTATTAAGTTTCTCAAATTTAGTAAACTGCGAAATTTGCATTGGAAAATCGATACCGTCTAAATTTAATACCTGCGAATAGTGTGTATGATGATGTTCTATCTGGGTGTTTTAGTCTATCAACTGAATAAAGTGCTGAAACAATAGACCAAGCGAAGCAGGCTTCATCATCATAATTTTTAACGTTAACACAAGCATTTTTCTTTGCAATTACCTCGGGAAGCCTGATAAAGGAAGAAATTCTGTGACCCATTTCAAATTTGTTAATGTTTATTTCCAAACTTATAATTTTATGTAAGGCCCAACCACTATCTTTTTCCTGGAACTCTTCTAGTTTGTTTAAAATTTTATCTGTGACATTTTCATGAAACCAAACTTTTAGATCCGTACCCAAATCTATTACAGCATTTTTTGTATTAAAATATTTAAAGTCTGAAATTGTTTCGTTTGAATTAGGCCTGGCTTTAATAAATTCTCCACAAAAAGCAGCGTTAACCTTTATGGTTGGATAAACCTTAAGAATTCTAGATATTCTATTTTTAAATAGGAAAAACGCATCATTTAAAAAAGCTTTAATGTCAATATGTCGCTTATTTATTATTATCCCCGAACGAATACGTCCAGCGAATATCGACTGAAGTTCTTGCCACATAACCCGCCGACTACGGTTATCTCTATGTCCCGCCCCTACATGTCCCCTATCGGTCTTTAATTAAATTTTGATTCGTTTTAAGTGACCAATATTAGTTTCAATTTTGCGTTTAGTACCAATTGAATCAAAAGTTTTATTAGCTTGAATAAGCAGTCTTAAATGTTGATTAATTAATTTTATAAAATTTTGAATATTGTGTGTACCACAACCACCAGATTGTACAAATTCTAAAACCTGGGTTAGTTTAGCAATAAAATTATCAGTTTCCTGAACAAGAGAACCCATAATTAATTATCAGTTAAATATAAAATAAGAAAAAATAGTGTAACTGATGTATAACTATAACGCTTTTTATTAAACGATAACCATAACGCCAAATATAAATTGGGGACACTTACACTTTTTTTCTTTATGCTCAGCTCAGCTCTACAATTTCAAAATTTATGATGGGGTTTGGATGACTACAATGTTGTAACCCCTTGAAGACTAGCCCGTACTTGCCAGGGGTAAAATTTTCAAGGTTGGCCTCGATGACTGGGAGGCTTCTTTTTGGTAGGAAGACAGAATGCTGCTCCAAATCCACAAGAGGTGTTCGCCCAAATCTTGTAGTTAATATTTTTATCCCAAATATCTGCTGGGGTTTATCGATGGGTAGATCTCGAAGTTTTATATAAGGTTTTTTCTGTACAGAAGAAACTGTGTTAATAGCTTTTAGATCCATACTAGAACAATAGAAAAAAGTTTGCGTAAGTAAAATCTTGTAAAATGAAAAAAATAAATAAATAAACTAAAAGAATTGAATAATTAACTGTGAAACTTACTTGTATTTTGCAGAGGAGCACTAGCTGGAGACAATAACTTGCTAATGTTGCTATTGAGAGCTGTCGATACAAACTAACAAATAATAAATTTATTTCAATATATATAGTGGTATTGATGAGTTGTTTGTTTGGTCATAGCAATTCTTATCACATCCTGCCCGTGCTCATTATTTTTAGCGGTTTCCTGTATGCATGCAGGTTTACAGCTATCAGTAGCATCCGGTTAGCGTTCATTATTTGTTATCACATGTTGCATTTTTTATCAACTTGCAAATATTCTCAACGCTGCAGTTGTGGTTGTGGTTATCAGTTTTCTTGTATATAAACGCATAGTCGTATAGAATTAAGGATACAATTAGTTGTTTATTGAAACTTCCTACATAATGAAGGCGTGCTGTTATTCGCATCTATGCACAGTGACAAACAGGCTAACGCCACCCATAAATTTTCAACATTACCTTAAAGAGAAGTAAGTTTTTTTTCTCCTAATTATTATATGCTTTTCTAACACATAAAAATTTGTTTAATAGTATGCTGCTAGAAGAAGTTGAATGCCCCAAATGCAAAGCGAATTTGCTGAGACATTCGCCTAATTGGAATGATATGGGGGGTTGTCGAGTGTGCGGAAACCATTTTTGTTTTTGCGACTTCTCTGAACCTGTTGACGGTGGCACATTATTGAAGAAGATTCCCCACGCTCGCCATCGCCCATCATCGCAGATGGTTTGGAGCAACCCATCGGTGTATATGACTCCCCACGCTCGCCATCACCCATCATCGCAGACGACTTTTGTTGGGTGTGCAACAATATTACTTAACATTTTAATTTATTACATATATCAGATAGTACATTATCTTGGCAAAAGTAAAGACATTCACGCAGAGCATTACTTAATAAACTATCATTAGATACATTACAAAAAGAACTTATAATTTCATCTATATTTAGGGAAATTTTTTGAGCCTTTATTCAATTACTAAACAATATCTAAAACATTAAAATAGTACATGCAAAAATCTAATGAATCTAGCATACATACTCTATGCGACAGTACACAAGTATCAAGTTTTAAGAGTTCTTCCCCATCATGAAGGAAAAGATCAATGCGCATGTCGTATTTGATGATCTGTAGTATTTTCGTATACCAGTTGGACAACTTTTGCGTAATCTCCACAGCAATGGGTTACAGGTTCATACTCATCGGGCCTACCTCGCAGGGGTGCTTGGAAGGAATCTTTTTTCATGCATTCAAGCAGCTCCAAAAGAGTGTGCCATTCAAATGTAGAAAATGATAATTTGTTACCATTACCATTCCTTATAATAATTGTAGGTCTGAAGGATCTAGCTGGGCTTAATCCACACTGTATTTGAATGTTAACATTAGATATTAGTGGAAAAACATTATTTAGCAAGTAAATTTGCTCCCATCGTTCGGCTTCTTCATATTTAGCTAGAACATCATCAAGAGCCTTACTATAATCATAATTTTCTTCATCACTTAAATTATCGGAAACTTCACTCATTTTTGCGTCCTTCTTGCTTGCTCGACTCGAACTAAATGATGTTGGTGTTCTCGATCCAGCTATTATGTTTCTTATCAAGCCCCAACCACTTTACGAAAACTTTCCCTCCTTTTCTCCTTAGTACCTTTTCTACGAGATAGATGTCGGGGTTGGTGGTTTTCTGTAGCTTCTCAGTATAGAAGGCGCCTCTTATAGGATTTCCCTGCATATCTTCCAATAGGTATGTCATTGGATTCGTTATTTTAACCGACGTAATTTTAAATAGTTCAGTCGTCCAATTGGGCGTGTAACCCTTATCGAAGACGTGTTTATTTTTGCTAATGCGTACAACGTCACCCACTTTAAATTTTTGCAGGCCGCTTATCTTAATATGATTGTAAGCTGACTTTAAAATTCCCTCTTCGTTGGTCTTATTTACTTGAGATGGCTTATATCCCGTGGTATGGTGTCGGGTTTCGTTGTAGGATTTCGAAATTTCCGGTAAAATATCTATCCATTTATATGTGCCGTTTAGGCTAAAGTACTTGTATAGCTTTGATTTCAAAGTTCTTATCACACGTTCGGCAATGGCGGCTTTTTTCACGCTGTACGTATTGTAATGATTAATATCATACTTCTTGAGGAAGTGCTGGAATTTTTGGTTGAAGAATTCCGTGCCCTGATCCGTTTGTAGATTTACACAGTCTACCTTTGCTGTGAACTAAAATGTCAGCAAAGGCAGTGGTTATCTCTTCGCCAGTCTTTGTTTTTAAAGGTCTAGTCCACATGTACTTTGAGAAACAGTCTATGACGACCATAATCATTTTAAAATTTTTGTTATAGTGAGCGTACTGATGCATATCGGCCAAGTCCATTTGCCACAAGTCATCAAGCACCTTGATAATAAGTTGAATCTTTTCCTTTGAATGCGTCTTCATGTCTCTACTAATCGATTAGCACTAAGAGAGCCTGTGGCATTTATGGGTTATTTAAAGAGGATCCTTGAGGTGATGCGACGATAAGTTTTCCATGTGAAAGGGTCATCTGGTTCTCTACTATATGTATACGTTCTTCCAGAACATTATACTTCTTCTCGTCGTCTGTAAGTTTATTCATAATGTGTTCAATAATGCTATCTGTTTGTGTAATATCATTTTGTAATTTCATGTCAACACTGTGAGCCAGTCTTTGAATGCATTAAATTTTTTTCTCCAAGTCGTCAACTTCCTTTTTTAAAGAATTACTTAACAAATTTAATCTATCTTCAAATACTTTAATTATTTCTTTGCGTAGTTTCAACACCTCATCATTAACGTTTTTTGATAATGTGCTTTTATTAACGACATCATTATCTTCAAGAGGCGAACCCACATTACATATTCTCACATTACCAACATTAATATTTCCATCGGCAGTAAAGGAAAATCCAATTGTATGCGGACAAAATAAGGCTCGTCAAAATAAGACTTGTTAAAATCACGACTACGATGAGAACTACGTCCGAATTTGTCGAGACTCATCGTGTAGAATGACAAAAAGTCGTTTGGAAAACACCTTTATAGTATTCGACGTAGGGATGATATATGTGGTGTAACACGTGACGTAAAAACGTGACGACGTGACGTAAACGTGATGACGTAACGTAAAACGTGACGTAAACGTGACGTAAAACGTGACGACGTGACGTAAAACGTGACGTAAACGTGACGATGTGACATAAAACGTGACGTAACGTCACGACTTAAGATATTATTCGAGCCTCCTTCAGTTCCTCGATAATTGCTGTAATTTCGTTATCGTGTGATGTATTTCCAGCGTTCTTAGATGCTATCAGCAGCCTTAAACGATCGACAAGTTCGTTGGGATCATCCCAGTAAATATATTCCATCGGCTTTGTATTGAAAGTTAACTTGTTGGTGTGAGATAATAAACCTCTGCCAGTAGTTTTACGTTGTGTTGTCTTAATAAATAGCGGTCTAATAATTTCTCTATTCTTGAGCGAACTGGAGCCTTTTAAGCGTCCTACCGCGTCTTTGTGGGCTCCAGTCATTTCAAGAATGTTTTTATAAGAATGTTTATCCTCTTGATTGAAATACGGGTCATGATAGAAAATTACAATCCCGGCGTTCTTTTGAATTGCTGCCCATCGATTATTACATTACCGGTACGAATGTCAAAATCGATGCGTTTTCGACCTAATAGCCACGATGATGTTGAGGAATCGTATACTGGTCCATAATTCTTATCAATCACATCGCTACCAGCCCAATGCTCTGTAACGTACTTTTGAGATATGACAGGATATTGATCTAAATATTCTTCTAGAGCTTCTTGAGTTAAATCTTCCAATCGAGTGTCTTGCTCATCTTCAAATGTTCTATCCACATCATTATCAAGTCTAGATGACGACGCTATGTCTTCCAATGGTAAAAAGGCTGTTTGGTTGAATTTAGATGTATACGGTTTTTCTTTTTCTTCGTCTTCTTCTTCAACCTTTTCTTTTTTCTCCTCTTTCTTAATGATTGGAAACTTAACAATTTTTTCATTCATCTTGCGTGATGTGCTGACTATTTCTTTTAACGGCATCGCAATGGGTTTAAAGAGTTTTTGTAGCGCCTCATCTTCCTCCGTTTTACCTAGCTTTAAAGCCAAGTAGCTTGATTGATTTTGCTAGCTCGTTGATTTTTTTCTTTCGCGCCGTCTTGGCGATGGCGTCTTCAGCCGTTGGATTCATTGCGATTAATGATAAAGTTGAAATCCTTTACAATGACCAAGGTTCCGTATTTATTACTCCAATATTCTGAGCAGCAGTTCTTAAATTGATCAAAAGTCATATCGGGAGACACATGTTCATCATAAACATGCTTCAGATTTATTTCATCTTGTTTGAAAAGAACTATTAAGTTGCAATTATCCCGAATAAGTTGCTTTGGTATCTTGGAATATGTTTGGCATAGGTAGGCTGCGTCAATATTCTTATGTCTACACATGGAGTAGTATTCACGTATCTTTTCCTATTTATCACACGCCACATCGTCAAATATGAATATGGAATTATACCGAGCATCTATTGGACTAATAATTTCATCACTAGCCCCATATGGGAAGTATCCAATTTCTTTCACTTTACTCAGCACGTCTCGCAACAGCTGATATTTAGATTGATATAGGGACTTTGAGTAGACGTATACGTTTTCAAATTTGGAGCCATTCGGATGAAATAGAAGCGACAATATTACGTTGGTCTTCCCACACCCGCTGGGCCCACATACGACACATCTAAATGAATTTGGTAACAACGAACCATGTCTGCCTACAATAGCAGGATTTTCGGTTAAATCATCCAAGTTTTCTATTGGTAGCGTCCGCTCTTGTTGAACTACCTTCATGGTTTGAAGCCGTTCATCAAGATACTTTCTTTAACTACAGGTACCGCTATCGGCTTACATCAGTTCTAATGCCGCTGCGATACGGTGAATGTGTCTTAAATTCACTAATAGATAACCTACCATTTGAATTACATATTCCAGGCGGATATCAATTCTGCGGACCCGGTAATTATATATATATATATTTTCAGATCACTCAGATCACTTTTTACTTTTAAAAAATTTTTATTTTTCACTTAAAAGTATGATTACAACTTTCAGTGTTTAACAATAGATTATGAGTTACAGCGTTAAAGACTTAAAACAACTGGATTTTACTGTGAACTGAACTGACTAAGTTTTTTAGTTATATTTATAAGTTNATATACAGGGTGTCCAGGAAAAGCGTACCATATCAAAGTTATGTTTTTTTAAATGGAACACCCTGTATTTTACTGCATTTTTGAAAGCACCGTAAAAAAATAGGTGAACTTTATTAAAGGTTCTGCATACCTAGGACTTACAGTTTGTGAGATATTTCAATTTTAGTGAAAATGCAGGCATAGCGTAGAAACGTAATATTAGCAATAAAAAAATAATTTTAAAGAAGCAGCTTTGGAGAGTCTATTTTAGATCCTTGAAATTATAAATTGTTATATTTGTCGTCACTTAGGTTATACAGGGTGTTCAAAAAACTGCTGAATACTTCTCTCAACTTTAAACAGCAATAACTTGGTTATTTTAAGTGGAACACCCAATATATTTTTGCTTCTGCAGTTAGGAAATTTAAAATTCTTTCAAACTGTGTATAGGTTCCCTATACCTATCTCTAACGGTATTGGATATATTTGTGCCGTTTCGTTTTTTTATCGATTTTCTTTTTGTAAGATGTATCTTTATCGAGGTCTTTATTGAATTGGTTTGGATTCTTCTTGATTACGTATCTTTAAATATATTGAGAAAAATGTGGATGCAATTAGATGGCGCACCTGAAAATTTTTCATATTCAGTGCGAAATTATTTAAAAATTTGGTAATAAATGGATAAGTCGGAATGGTGCATGTCAGTGGCCACGTAGGTGTCCAGACCTCACCGTAATGGACTTCTTTGTTGCGAGCTACATAAAAAAATCTTGTACACAATGTTTCACGTATTACTTGCGATGATATTGAAGGGAAGTGAGGGTTGCTTTCGCTGTACAGCAAGAATAAAACGCTCTCTCAACGGTACAAATAAACTATTTTTATTGAAAACTAAGCTTGTGTAGAAAAAGTAATGTTGACTGTTGGAGGGTTTGCTGGAGAGTGCTTTCTGTATGTGGCAGAAGTCCCTGGTCCTGGCGCCACTCTACAGGGGTCGTTTTCCGGGAACCCCGTGGTGCGTCCGGCGGCGTTCTTGCGTTGTGCTTAAAAATGGGTCACTTGCAACATGTGTACCCACAGAAGGATTAGAGATGCATTTGCATGAAAATATCATTTGAAGATAGAATATGATGCTGTATTCAAGAGAATGGTTATCAATTCGAAAATCAATTAAAATTTTTCTTTGTTTCTTCTAAAAGTAAAATTTCCTTTTATCATTATCATGACAATATTCAAAAAAGTTTTCAAATAAAAAATATTATTTTATATGCAGAATAATTATAAAAAGTTATTAATTTTGAATAAATATGTTTGTAGTAAGTAACTGAATTATTTATGAACATGAAAAATATTTATTAAAGAAAACTTTACTTTTAGAAGAAACAAAGAAAAATTTTAATAGATATTCGAATTGATAACTATTCTCTTGAATACAGCATCTTATTCTATCTTCAAATGATAATCTCATATTCCTTAGAATATTTGGGGTGATTGTGGCAAATGCATTTCTAATCCTTCCCTTCATATTATCGCAAGTAGTAGGTGGAACACTGTGTACAAGATTTTTTATATAGCCCGAAACAAAGAAGTCCATTACGGGAGGTTTAGACACCTAGTTAGCCACGACATGGACCATTCCTACCTATTCATTTAGTATTACTAAATTTATATAATTTCTCACTGAATATGAAAAATGTGCAGGTGTGCCAGCTAATTGCAGTCACATTTTTCTCCCTATATTTAAAGAGACGTCATCAAGAAGAACTCAAAATAATTCAATAAAGACCTCGATAAAGACACGTGGATACATCTTACAAAAAAATTCGAGAAAAAATGAAACGGCACAAATATCTCCAATACCGTTAGAGATAGGTATAGGGAACCTATACACAGCTTGAAAGAGTTTTAAATTTCCTAACTCCCAAAGTAAAAATATACTGGGTGTCCTATTTAAAATAACCAAGTTATTGCTGTTTAAAATTGAGAGAAGTATTCACCAGTTTTTTGAACACCCTGCATAATACTAAGTGACGACAAATATAATAATTTATAATTTCAAAGATCTAAAATACACTCTCCAAAGCTGCTTCCTTAAAATTATTTTTTCATGGCAAATATTAAATTTCTACGCTAAGCCTGCATTTTCACTAAAATTGAAATATCTCACAAACTGTAAGTCCTAGGTATGCAGAACCTTTAATAAAGTTCACCTATTTTTTTACGGTGCTTTCAAAAATGCAGTAAAATACAGGGTGTTCCATTTAAAAAAACATAACTTTGATATGGTACGCTTTTCCTGGACACCCTGTATATNGAGAGTTTATACCACTACTGTGGACACAAGGGATGAACTTATTCGTCGGATTCGGAACGCATGCAGTGAAATCAGAGACAATAACTTAATTCAAATGAGACGTTCTATTCAGCGTCGGTGTCAGTTATGTATCGAAGAAAATGGTTTACATTTCGAACATTTGCTTTGATGTAATATGGTTTTCGTTATTTATTTTTGTATTTATTTTCATTTAATTAATTAAAAACAATTTTAACCGAATTTTTGAACTACATATTTAATTTAGTTGTAACACAATGTTTAAAAATTATTATTTGACTTCTAAACAGTATTTTCGGTTTTTCTTGAAAACGCCACCTCCTATCGACTTTGGACAAGAGGGTCTTTTCTGGGTAAAATTGAATGCTCTTTCATATTTTTCGAAAACATTTGCAAAATATCAAATCGGCTATACTTTTTTTTATAAAAATATGCATAGAGACCCCTCTATCTCCACCACTGGAACTAATATGCGATGATTTTCTGTGTCAAATTATTTGCCCTCAAATACTAAGTCTTTCGCCGCAACATGATGATTTTTTTTGTCAGCGGTTATTTAGTTAAAAAATAAATAAAACAAAAATAAAATTGAACGCCCTGTATCTCAGAAACGAAGCGTTTTAGGACCCATATATATAGGAACTTTTAGACTCAAAATGAGGTCTTCTACTGATTCCTGAAGTCCTGCTATTTAAATGTGAGACACCCTGTATAGTACATAACAATAAAATTTAATTACGTTTTTTCTCTTCAATAGGAACAAAACTTGAGACACGCTTAGCCAAAGGTCAAAAGGGCATTAATCCTTTGGATTCTGCTTGTCGTGACCACGATATAGCGTACGCTCAAAATAAGTCTGTAGAAGATAGGCATAAAGCTGATTGGGTGTTGGAGAATAGAGCTTGGGAACGTGTTAAATCTAAAGACGCAAAACTAGGAGAAAAAGCGGCTGCTTGGTTCGTAACCACAGCCATGAAGGCGAAAGGCAATCTCGGAATGGGTTTGAAAAAGAGTGGACGAGGACGACTACCACGTCAACCTGCATCGTTCCGCAGAGACGTTGTCTCAAAAATTGCAGTTTAAAAAAACAGCAACTTCGTTGAGAAAAAATACTCTGTCGGCTTTAAAAGCAGCACGAGTGGCAGTTAAAAGGGCCGGTGGTAAGAAAAACATTCGCATACCAAGATCATACCGCTCCCTGCCGGAGAACACTCTGGAGGTTTCATACCTTTTCTAATGCCTATACTCGGTGCACTCGGAGCTCTTGGATCGCTAGCGGGGGGCGCAGGAGCTGTCGCGAAGACCGTAATCGATGCTAAAAATGCAGCAAAAAAACTTACGGAGGAGCGCGGACACAATGAAGCCACGGAAGCTATCGGTGCTAAAGGATCCGGTCTCTATTTGAGAAAGAATCGACACGGAGGCTACGGTTTATTCTTGAAAAAACAAAAAAACTGCCAATAAAGCTACCCAATAAACCACTGTCTGACGAGGACCTAATTCGATACGCCAAACGGCTACGAATTCCATTTTTTCGAGGCGTTTTCATGCGAGACACGTTGCCATCTACAGGTCCGCGTCGGCGAGAAAGTGCCATTTTAAATTTAGATTTGAATAAGAACAGAGGCACTCACTGGGTAGCTTATAAGAAAAACGGTAACAACGTAGAATACTTTGACAGTTTCGGTCATTTGAAGCCACCAAAGGAACTGATCCGATACTTGGGAGTAGGTAACGTGAACATAATCTATAACGCTGA
Organism: Anoplophora glabripennis; assembly: GCF_000390285.2. Lineage (NCBI taxonomy): Eukaryota > Metazoa > Arthropoda > Insecta > Coleoptera > Cerambycidae > Anoplophora > Anoplophora glabripennis. Next base: position 433,081 of record NW_019416876.1, read on the forward strand.
TCGTTATCAAAATTATGATCAGATAAATTGTGGACATTTATGTCTGCTGTTTCTCTATAAAAGCAACGATACCAGATGAAATTTGTCAGTCATGTCTACAATAGTGGCGCTAAAGAGTCGTACATCCACTTTGACGTCCAACATTAACCCAATCATACGTTTAGACCCACAATTCAATTACGGCTTGGCTCTTATTCGTTTTCACTCGTACAGCAGCATACCTAACATCGAAGCTCATCAAAGATTTATATTGTACAAGGACAACGATAAAACCGATAAAAACAAGCAAACCATTATAGAATTTGTCGAGGGTGCCTACGAGATTCGGGACATTGAAAATTATATTAGAAAATCGTTGAAGATTGAGAAAGACCCCAACGCTGACCAGATATTTTCACTAAAGCCCAACAATAACACTCTAAAGTGTGAAATATACAGCGATAAATACGGGGTGGACTTTGAAACCGAAGGTAATATCGGTAGGACGTTGGGATTTTCAAACAAATTCCTAAAATCCAAGAACCTACACAAATCGGATTTACCTGTGGATATTATAAAAGTACACACCATCCACCTGGACTGCAACATTACTTCGGGAGCCTTCTACAACGGCAGACCATCACATACTATATACGAGTTTCCTGTACGCGTTGACCCAGGATTTTCCATTGCCGAAGAACCAAAGCACCTCATCTATCTACCGATAAATAGAACTGAAATAAGCACGGTTACAATCGACGTGTTGGACCAGAATTTCGAACCCGTAAATTTCAGAGGTGAAGAAATCATCATTCAATTGGAGATTAAGAAACTTGAATAATGCTAGTTTTCGACAACTCTCGACCTGATCATATAAAGGAGCCGCTATCGACGAGGTACACGTCAGTATCGCGAGACTCCTCTCACGATAAGGTTGCATTCACTAAGCAGCGAAAGCCTCTGTCTCTAACAAACACCTTGTTCCTAAAATCTCTGGGTTATAATGTCATCACATCAAACGTTCGATCTTTTTCGCCGTCCCTCAATGGACGAATCCATACAAAAGGTGGAATGGCGAACGTATTACCCATACGTAAAGTCCTTCAGAAACAACGACGTCATTGAAATCATCATCAATCAAGCCGATGTTTTCGATGCTACGTATGACGGTTAGATACTTATCAGCGGGAAAATTACAAAGGTTGGTAATGGAGACGTATCCTTTGCAAACAACGCAGCAGCCTTTATGTTTTCCTCAGCCACATATGAAATAAACGCTAAAGAACTGGAAAGTATACGTGAAGTTGGTCTAGTGAGCACCGTTCGCGGGTACTTGTGCTATTCCGCCGAGGATTCCAAGCACTTATCTATAGCGGGATGGAATTATCCTAATGTGGCAACTCTAAACGCCGATGGAACGTTTAATTTCCTCTTCCCGTTGAGACATATCTTTAACCTTTTCAATGACTACCGCGTGGTGACGTGTAGCAAGCAATGTATTAAATTGATAAGAGCCAGTAACAATTCCAATTGTTTCTTGGTTAAGGAGAAGGTAGTTACCGATAAAACCACAGTGACTCTGGATATTCAAAACATCGAGGTTAAAATTAAACGGTTATACACTAACGATGAAATAAAACTTAGCTTATTAAAAGCCATCAAAGCCGATACACCCATATTGATACCGTATAGACAATGGGATTTGCATATGCTACCTGCACTCACGGCTGGCGCTACAAAAGAAATTTGGGCTGTTAAGACTACTTCTGCGATTGAAAGTCCCAGATACATCATTGCAGTTTTCCAGATTGCTAAACAAAACAAATTCACTGTAGATCCTACGCATTTTGATAACATCGATATTACCAACATTAACGCTAAACGGTGAGAGCTTCCCCAACGAGAGGATGCGATTAAATTTTACAAAGAACGACTATGCTGAAGCTCATTACAACTACACAGAGTTTTATCCAAGTTACTCGAATACACTGCAGAAGAAATCTTTACTAGATTACGGCACCTTTAAGAATCACGCTCTTTTCGTAATCGATTGCTCGAGGCGGGATGAAAGCATGAAATCGTCTACCGTGGACGTATGATTAGACATTGAAGCAGCACAAGGCTTTCCCGATAATACCAGCGCCTATTGTATAATCGTACACGATTGGATCATGGAGCACCACCCACTTAGCGAAATAGTCAAGAATTTAGCTTGAAAAATAAAATCTAAGTAACTGTTAATTAGTTGCTCGATAGTCGTCCGAGATGAAGGTTGTGGCTGTAGACATACAGGGTTTCATGTTACTGGGTGACAGTGGAGGTTATGATTTTTATCCCAAGGAAATAACGATTAAAGATGCATGCCAAGTGAGTCATTATTTAATGAAACCACCTATGCGTTTTCATGAATTATCCAGTGTGAATAAGAAGCAGGTTAGATATACGGAACGATATATCCACGGCATCCGCTATTCGTCTGGAAACATAGAATATTGTGAAAGTGCGCTGAACTCTGTACTACTGGCTAATTATCTGCTAAGTGTTGATATAATTTACGTGAGGGGTAGCCAAAATCTGGACTATTTAAAGAAAATGCTATCACAATTGGTTCCCTCAAGCCATCAGCACTTACCCAACGTGGTAAACGTTGAAAAATTTGATAATTGGTGGAATAACCCCCCACGGCTTTTTCAAGTAGATGTACCTCATTGTTCATATCATATGGATCCAAATAAAACAGTCAGATGCAGCAAGAGGAACTGTGAGGATCTTTTCCGTTGGGTATACAACTTAATGCCCCAATGAATAAGAAAACAGTTACTTTCGACGAATCTAAAAATCAAGTGTATATAATGAAACCGTGGACTTTTGCGTCTACTGCAACTCGAAGTAAATACTGGAAATTTTTCGCTGTGGATAGATTTAGATTTAAGAGAAAAATTGAAACGACTTCCAAAATTCTCGAGCCTATCTTGAAAAAATTTGTCAATTAAAATCTGATATAGCGCAATATGACAACCGATGCAAAATGATAAAACAGTTTCAAAAGATGGACATTCAAGACAAGTGGGACGATGTATTTACGAATCCACATCGATTTTCTAGCACAAAGGATGGACCTACATCTACAAGAATTTTACCATTTACTTTATAATGCTACATTTTATTTTATAATATGCTTAATATACGCTTACTTATCCTTGTTTGTTTTATTTCCCCTCTCCCTCTATCTTTCAGGTATAACAAAAAAAAGAGTAGTTATAAGAGTTTACAAATCATTACATAGCTCATTCCTTTATAGCCACTCTGTTGCTTAACAATGATGTCTGTTTTACGTTCCAATTTCATAATTTTAACTGCAGGACTAGAAAATGTGTTGTACGTACATGATATACACAACGTACACGAAATATATGTGTGCTACAAAAATGCTAGCGAAAATGATACCTGTCCGCACTCTTTAACTCAGATGAGGCATACTATAGTTAATGGCGGAAAGATGAGGGTTTTTACATCGAAAATTCCTGAAAATTCTAAATTCTACAAGTTAAGAATAACGTTTCAAGACAAGTCGATTGGAGATTTCGACACCTGGAGACCTATTTTAAACTGCTCCGATTATGAAGATGTATACGCAAACGCACTCATCGACTGTCTGGGAATAATAAGAAAACAGAGATGACTACAATTTCCGGGCTGCTTTACATTATAACAGTTGCTACGATTGCATTAGTACTGAAGAGTATCACAAAAGTCTTGCAAAAGTATTATGGTTTAGGATCAGTATAAATTAATGTAACAAAAAAATGAATTTATCATTATGCTTCAAGATGTCGATAAGTCAAGTTGTCTTGTTGCTGCTGCTAGTTTGTGATACGATAAGGGCTCGCCACACATTAAATTCCACATATCATACGAATAATGGAACGCTGCTAATAAACCATTACATAGATAATTACAAAACGGTTCGTTTGCAATATGAAAATCTACAAAATAACCATCCAATATTTCGTCTTGAACATAATAACGTTGGAAATTTAAGCTCGTTCAACGGATTTGCCATTGATGGACCTACCGACCGATTTAACGTTAGTAGATCTAGAAGCGATAATGAAACTACTACTGCAGCAAACAGATCTGTTACTGATAGCCGCTCTGCTGATGTATTAAACAGATTTAACGTTACTACCGATCGAAACAATAAAAGTACTACCGACATCGACTTGGAGATATGCAGGTTAACATTATGGGACTTGGAATTGACATGTAGACGTCTAAAATATAATTGTTATGGTACTACTACGACTACTACGCCGCAAACACCCACGCTAAAAACCTCATCATTAATATCTAGAAGCGAAATGAATAATTTGAAAATTTTTGTTATCAAACACAACGGAAGAACTTCTCAACACACGATCGGATCTAGTGGCATGTATGGCTAACGTAGATGGTCTGACATATGAAAGAAATAAATACGCTGCTGATTTTATGCGTCTAATTGCCAGTATAAACTCAACATCTCTACCACAACCCTCCAGACTTATTGGCGTAAAGCTAAATGGTATATCAACAACAACAACAATCCTACCGCCTCCTTTGGATAGTGCCGCTGATTGTAGAAACTTACAATGGCAATATTCAAGTTGTTATCAAGAAACAGAGCGACTAAAAACACAACTTTTGTTCTGTAAATTTAATCATTAGATGTTTAATTTTTTCTTCAGTATATCATAGTCAAGCGTAATGTTTGGTAGGAAGCCGATGGAAGTAATGCCAAATTCCGTTCCTGAGGACGAATGCTGGGGACCGCCTGAAAAGGTTTGCCGAATATGTCGAAAGCGAGAACAAAACGTTATTTTTCTACCTTGCGCCCATGTGGAAGTCTGCTGGATTTGTGGAATGCATATAAAATTTTGTACTTTATGTTATAAAAAACTTGATGCTACTGTAGCAATTTAACTCTGTATAAAGGTTATAAAAAATAAAATAATAAATATATATTTCTTGTTTCATTTCAATATACCTATCGAGTCAGGATAGCTGAGTGGTTAAGACATCTTGTTTAAGCCTTGGTTCCCTAAACAAGCGTGGGTGCGAATCCCACACCTATCATTTTTGAAAATTGTTCCACTAAAGCTGATAACGATGCAGCGCAGCACGCCTATGATTTGTACCCTTTTAGCCGACGCCAATGCTTTCATTTTCAATTTAATGTTACACGCCGTGCTTCTCTTCTCACCTTCCTGTTTCAGCACGCATTAAAACCTTGACAACTTCCCGCATTCCACTAAAGCTGATAACAATTGTGTGCTACTCGCGCTTACATTCAACATTTAAAATTTATCTTAATAAATTATTATTAAACATCAAATGCCGCACACACCTATAATTTGTAATTATTCAAACAGTAAAGCCTTCGCGTACCGCACCCCGCACACCGCCATCTTGACACCTACCCACAACCACCCCCACGCAGACACCCCCGTGCCGCCATTACACTTCTTGCACACAGCCACCCACGCATCTCTTGCACGATGTCTACAATGCCCACAAGATGCTGCTGAACGAACTCGACGGACACTGACCATCAGAGCCACTTCCGGTGCCGAACCGGCCCTACTTATCTACTCTGTTTACTTCTTAAATTTCGGTCCATTAAACTGAAACGCCAATCCTTTTCAATGCGAATCGATACCTGCTAGATTAAAAGTTATTGAAAAAAATTTTTAAATGAGACTGGGTAATTAGAACTAAAATGTTAAATCATATTTTTTTTGTAAACATGTAACTACCTCAATGTTTTCTTTGGTTATATGCATTAAGCTTGATTAATGATAGCAAAAATGATAAGTTCACAGGTCAATATTTAGTTTGAAAAAAACACCGGACTCTACCTAGGTACCCAGGGGTTTTTGGGGTCGCTGATTCCGATGCCGAGATCGGTTAAGCTCTATCACGTCAGGTTCAAGGTCATTTGAAGATCAAACTAAGAAAAGGTGGTTGAAAACCCTGAAAAAAATCATAGATAGGGTTTTGGGACGCTGAGTCTGAATCCGATTTCGATCGACCTCTACCAACTCATGTTCAAGGTCCTGCTGCATTCTTTCTCCTCGTTCTTCACTAAAAGCTTCCAGAGCTCTGGGAATCAATCAAGACGAGAATGAAGAAAATTAAGTTTCGGATTCATATGACATTGACACAAAACGTCACTCAGCTGGAGTTGCCAGATAAAATTAAATATATTCTACCATTCGCTACGGTAGCGTAATCGGTCGAGAGTGCGGTGGCAAGTATTTCTCGGCCAGACTTCCTATTCAAGTCCGGATTCGATCTCTGGCATCGGCACTGGCAATGTCGATGGATAATGGGTGTTTGTCCGCGTTTTTTCAAGTGTAGCCCCTGTAATGAACCTGTTTTATTTTATTTTTATTATGTGAAGAATTATGAAATATTTCTTTTATTTCGGATATATATATACATACATACATACATATATCAAATATCCGCTCGCGGGTCCGACCGGCCGTTACTCCACTCTGACAAGTCGTTAGTCACGTGAAGGTCCCACCACGACTTGTGTTAATCTGGTGGGGATTGGGGCAACAAAAGCCATCGACATTCCCCAAAACCGGCAGTTCCTAGCCAGAACTCGACTCCGACTAGAAGTTCCTAGCCAGAACTCGATACCGTCCAGAAGTCCACCAGCAGCCAATAGTCTCCACCGAAGCCAGCCAAGAATAGCCAGTGAACCCAGTAAGAAATATTTTCCTTTTATTATTATCCGTTCCGACCGAGTACAAGTCCGAAAAGATTTATACGCTTTAAGTGTGAAATTACTGTGGGCCCGAGAAGAATATTCTTCGTAACCCGCACACAAATTCCACCGTTCTTCTCAACCCACACGACAGAGCAATCGTAGGATTCGGCGTGTATACCCAATCTTGACGAAACCTTCGTGGTTACTACAGCGTTGCCCGGTGTCCCGCACCAGGATATACGCTGAGTAATAGGGGATATCCGAACTAAGACCTAGAGGTTCGGCGTGTATACCCAATCTCCGGGTCGTTCCATATAGTATACGTACGTTTCTCCCTGATCGGCGTGTATACCCATCGGACCGGGAAGCGTTGTATACTGAGAGTCCGACAACGTCGGCCACCAGGACGTATAAAACTTAGAGGACAGTACGAATTGCAAGGCAAGATACTCCGGATTCCGTTTTACCATCCCATCGCCACCTGATTTTTCCGCTTTGCACCGCCTGGGCTTTCTTCACTGGTTATTGCTACCGCTTACCGCTTATTAATTTTCGATTGCTTGCTGGACCGTATTACCGTTATCTAACCGCCGACCTGAGAGTAACATTACCGTAATTTAACCGCCGACCTGAGTGTAAATTAATCCGAAATAATTCCGTATAATTTTGTTTTATTTTCAGTATCAGCGGGGACCGACAAAAACATCGACTAATATTTATTTCTTTATCAGTACTGTTTAAAATCACCTTTTTTACTTAAAACCGTCTACTATTGTAGAATAACAAATGTTTCATTTTTGATTCCGTTCATAAAAGCATATATTTCTTTTAAATCCGTTAAAAAGGTGATAAGTAAAGTTGTAAAAACCGAAATCTACAGTTTTTAGTTTTGTCTCTAACAACGTTATTGTAAATAGTTATTGTTTAGTTAGCTTATAAATATTTCAAGTCAATTCAGTAGTGGGTAGAAATTAACATTGACACGATTTGTATTTGTACAAAGTTTTAATATTTTCCTTGTGAATAAATCCAGTAAAATTAATAGGTGTATTTCTTTCAAAACCGAAGTAAACTGATAAGATTCCGAACCAGCAAAAACGCTGATACCGTTTTGTCGAAATACACAAATATTTAAAATAAAACTACACTGAGAAAACTACTCTCTGCCGTTTTCCCCGAAAAGAAATACAGTTGACCCCTGAAATTTACTTTCTTCACTGTAGCTACCTGTGCACTTTACCCTAAACCGAGGGTAAGGGTTACGTGGAGTTTCCCCCACGTAAAATATAGGGAAACTGGCGCCCGAGACTAACCGAGTATAGCAACCGGAGTTCGTCCCTGTGACGTTACTCATTCCCCCTGGCCGCCGACCACCGCCAACGATACCGTCCGTTAGTCGAAGGAGCGTCACGAAAATCAGCGTCCGAGTAAGTACGCCCGTGACGTGTAAAAACAATAAATAAATTATTAACTAATTTTGCCGTTTAGAGTTCTGTCCGAGGAATAAGAGACCTTTCCGAAAATTAGTTACAGGGGGTGCACACACCATAAATAATAACACAATCGACCGACCAATAGAGATAGAGAACCGAGGAAGAGTGCGTCACACCCCCTTCCGCGCAGCCTTTGGCTTTGGATTTGGGGATTGTCTCATTTCTGTGGTGTGTTTTGTTTTTATTTACATTATTTAATGATTAAGGAGGTTTATCGGGTACGGAGGTACGTCTAAAGTCTAATAAGTTTCTGCAGATTCCCTAGTGACTAAAGTAGTAAGCCTTTAGATTTGGATACGTTGCACTTGGCTGGCTTTGTTTGGATGCCTAAGCTTGAAATATATATCATATGTCACACCTACGAATTTCAAATAATACGCTACATCGAGAACCGCGGCGTTGCCGCTTTCACGCATATGGAGGTTAAGTTAATCAACGACAGCAGTTTGAAGGAGAATTATTATAAATTATGTATCTTAGAAGTACCTAATCGATTTCTACGAGCTGTCATACGATTCCTTAGCTATCGGTTTCCTATTTATACAAGTTGCTGTGGAAACTGTTCGTTAATTATTGCGCAATCTAAGTGGAAAGACCAAAAAAAATATGCATTCTCATAAGACTCTACTAAATCGTGAAAAATTATTTTATTAATATCTCGCCTCTTAGGTATCCAAACTAGTCATCATTTTTTTTTGAGGATTTTCTCTATATTAATAAGCTTATATTAATTTTTTTATGAATATTTGTATGTCAATTCCAAATCAGATAAACCTCCTTAAGGTACATATATGTAATTAAGAAGAACTCTGCACTGAACTGAGTGAACTGCACCAAATTGCACTGAATTGTAGGTTTTCTTATTTTTTTATTAAAACCCAGAACATGAGAGCACCTATTGACGCGTTCCCGTAATAAAACACAGACGTATAAAAAGTAGGGAAGTGACCAGCCGGCGTTATAGACCTTGTATTGTGGTACAGGACTTGGGGCTTATCACTCATTAATGGTTGACAGTGACACCAACAAAAGAGGTTTGGCTCTCTTAAGATATCTGAATTCAAGCCATTTTCTCAACAAGGGTTACAGGGGCTCCATCGTGGTACAGGCGTTACCGTAGCTCCATCATGGGCTACGTATTAGGTCAGGGACTGGCATGTATCGTTAAATGTGTCCATGTCAGACATCGTCACATTAATTTCAATCTGGAGATGACCACAATCCCCAAAACATGCAAATATAGTGTAATAAAATTGTGGTTAATTTTGTCACATTTAATTATTTTTTAAATGAACACACCTGTATGCCTAACTACTTGGCATTATACCACGTTGTGTTCTTCCGCTTGGCAAAGTATGCGCAGTTTCTTGTCATAATTCCGTAAACCCAAGTGATCTACCGTGTTCGGAGTAGAAGAATTGTAATTGTGTACTAGTCTACTGGAAGCGATTCCATGATTTCTGGAGGGAAGGTATGTCGAACGTCGAACGATTGATTATCATTAGAGATGGGCAAAGCGACTCTTTTCGGAGATTCGTATCATACGACTCCGTTAAGAATGGGGAGTCGTACTGAAAGATTCGTATGTTTCGTATTGCTACTCCTGGGCTGTACAAGTGTATGATACATTGTGGCACTGATACAAAGTACAAATACGAATAATACGATACGCAAGGATACGCTAACTGGTTTACTGGTCTTAGCTCCCATTTCTCGTTTAGTGTATAAAAATTAGTAACTTTCCAGTATAAACAACAGTAAAATTATAAAATGTTTTTTATTTTAATATAAATAAAATATACAATACTAAAAAATATTTTCTACTAGAAATAAATATTTGTTATTTAAAATAAATAACTAAAACATTTAAAAAAAACAAAATCTTTGGTAATTTCTTAATAAAAATTGTAAAGCATATAGGTATACCAGATAATAAAAACAATTTTCAAATATTAACATAGAGTTAAAATTTATAAGTAATAACTGTGAAACTTTATTTCGACTTAACGTGGTACGTCTTTCATTAAGTTTGCCCACATTTTGAAAAAATTCTCTCTGATGGGACCGATGTAGCTACAACGCAACAGAGGTTCGTATTGGATAGTGTTATTCTGTTATTCTAGGAAGGATTATTTAAGAGCTTTATATCGAAAATGAACGATAACTGACGAGCGCGCACCGAATCCCCTGTACGAATTTTAAACGTGAAGCTTGTGGTAATAATACGAGATTTGAACATAACGGAATCCTTCTTAGCTCTTACCCGTACCCGTACCATACCGTATTTCATTACCAGCTGTCTAGTTCTAATATCCAGTACGAGTACGAAATACGAAAGTTTCGTTTCATTTAAGAGTCGTATCATCTGACTCCCAACAAAGATTCGTATCGTTTATACGAATCATACGGATACTACCCATCTCTAATTATCATTGATCTAGACAGCTTCATTGTGAACGGTAGGTGTTTTTGCTTTTCGCTTCATTTTGTAGATTTTTGTGGTAAAATTTAACTTGTTTTGTTAAATATAGGTAAATTTGAATTAATCGTGCCCACGGGTGAAATCAGATATTGTTTAGATTACCAAAATCTTACCAGGATTTTTACAGATGATGCAGACCATTACGGTTCATAACCTTATTTTTTTCGTGTAGCACATTGCTGTAGCTAATTGCCTAAACCTGTTTTTAGTCTTAAAAGGACAAATTACTAAATTACTACTGTGCATTATTTTCTAGGCAAAATTTGTACGTGAACGGTGGAGAACCAGTGAAAGGACCCTTGGAGCTTTGTCACGGATACGAGACCAGGACTTTGGGAGGCTCTAAATTTTTCCAATCTACTGGATACCCAGTGAGTTCTTTTGTTTTTCTTTATTTCATTTATGTAAATTTGTTAAAAGAACTTGTAACCACCCTGTATTCAGACTTGAGTGTTTCCTTGCCTGGCTAGTGTCGGTGTTCGGCCAGGTCTTTCGTATTTCATTGTTTCCCACCAAATATCTTAACTTGCATATGGTAAAACACCCAGAGTTGCCGTATTAAAATTATTTATCTCTTGTCTTGATTGCTTAACCATTAGTTTAGTAGCCAATTGCTACTAGCATTTATCTTATATTATCTAGTGTAGCGAAGAGTTGCACTTTGTAAATATTTTCTTTCCTTTCTTCTTTGTTGTTTTGCTAAGGTGAGGTTTAGCGAAGCGTAGTAATATTTAAAGATTTTCTTACAATATATAGATTTCACCCTAGTAAACAGGGAAAAGCAAGAATTACCTAACGTACCTTATTGTATATAGTTTGAAAATATTAACTTTTAACTGAAAAAAACATTCCTTAAATTATATTGGTATCTGTAGTAAAACATTACCTTAAAAATTAATTTGTTGAAACTTGTCTTGAGATGATACACTGTCAGAGTTAAAATTGGTGATCATACTGTAGATATTATTGTTAAGTCAAGTTTTATTGGATCATTAACTTTGAATTTACTTGGACCATAGATCACTCTGTATATACACAGGGTGTGCCATTTAACACTCCCGCTACCAATATCTCCGAAATGAAGAAATTTATTTTAGTTTCGGAAATTGGGGTTGTTAGATTCCTCGAATAGCTTCAAATTGTAGTTAGAATTGTTAGTTCAAATCTTTCTGTATAGATGGCGTGGCGATACTAAAAAATTTTTTGTTCCCGGGAACGTGGAAATGCAATCCATCTGAAAGATCGTTAAATTTTGAGTAATTTTTGTAATATAAAGTTTTTCCCAATATTTACTTGTTTTCGAGACATGTTGACTTCAATATGCAATGTATGATGTAACAGGAAAATGTATTATTTTATTTAAATCACACCGAGACAAAATATTCTTTTAAAATATTGTTATAATGGCTTTATTCACATCACATACTATCAAACAATAAATTATAAAAAAAAGAATGATCGACTACAGAAAAAAATGTACAATGGTAAATCTCATAATGGGCATAGACGAACCATATTTTATCAAATGTTATTAAAAAATACAGTCATATCATATGTCATTTGTTTAAATCGAAACAATAACATATGACACATATTAGTTTTCCAATAATTACAGATTTATCAGTTTGCGTCTTTCAATTTAACTATACTAGTTATACGATTTACCATTGTCAGAAACAATAATTTTTGTAAAGGCCAGAAAATTGTGTAATTACCATTGATTACCAGTGTCAAGTTGTCACTTAGGCCAAGTAAATAGATATTTTAGAAGTTTCTAGTATTTTTCCAAATCTTAGCTACCGTTGCCATAGAATAAATTGTTTTGAAGGTTTCTGGTTTTCCCACAAAAACCCAGTGGCGCTCAAAGTAACTTTAACTACTTCTGCCTTACCTGTACCATTTAAGAAAATTGATAATACATGAGGAAATCAACCACCCCTTGAGGCCAACTGAGCAGTCGGAGAAACCGTGACCATTGTTAGATAAAATTGCCAATTTTTTATTGGTGTGGTTATGATAGGAACTCTAAATCGGTGGTTGGAGGATAAGAAAAAACAGTGTGAGATATTGGAATTATGTTCAAGGGCTGGTAGTGCTGGTACTATCTTTGGGTAATGTGAAAGGACCCAACGTCAGTTTAAAAACGTATAGTAAGTATAGTAAATGGCTGATTTGGAAGAAATTTTATAAAAGCTTTCCGGCAACTTCAAGAATTTGCAAAATAACAAAGAGAAACCATGTTTCCAGAACAGATGCTATTAGACTTCCAGATGGTACAAACACATGTACCGTTCAGAAAGCTTTGGGGCACCTAATTGGCAAGCACTTCCCTAGATCTATTCTAAATGATGATGCTCAGTAATCTCAGGCATCTCTTCGCATATAGACTTCAGCTATGGATTGGAAGAGGTCCACTAAGATAGTCTTGAGTCGTGACGTATGAGAATGGGCAGTCTATTCGTTTTCACCATTTCAAGTGTGAAAGAACCAATAGTATATTTCCGGCTCTTCTAGATGGATATATTTATATCATCCATCCACTACATCGTCTGTTAAAAATTTGTCAATCAGAAGGAGTTCGCTATTGAGATCTTCTCGAATATAGCTAAAGCTATCTTCCATCGTAGTCAGGTGGATATCTCAGTCAAATTTATACCATATTTATGGTTAGGATGGCTGTTGAGTAGAGCCTCCAAGGGCTCAATGAGGAGAGAATATTCACCCAGGCCTACGCAGATCGCCTTATACTAATGATGCTTGGTGATTTCAGAGAAATCACCAAGCACTATTCCTGAACACCCTACATCGAATAAATATTGCAAAAGGCTATGGCGTCATTTTGGATCTGCAGAAGGTATTGTGGCGTGTACACAGCTGTAATCAGGCCCTCTTTCACCTATGCAGCTGCAGTATGGTTGCCTGCTGTTCGACGAACTACATTAGACAATACGTAAGGAAGTTACAATGGCCGGCATGTGTCAACGACTGAAACAGCTCCCGTGGAGGCCTTAGAGGCTCTGCTGTCACTTTCTAGAGAGACCGAATAGAGCAACTTGGCTTGTCAACCCTGATGCTAAAGTTTCGAAAGGACTTGTCTAATTTATTGGCATGTTTAAAACTAGAGGGGGCTCAAGGGCGGTTATCTGCTATCTCTAGGCCATATTGATAGTGATTTTTTTAATGTTATGTCCAAGGTTTTTAAATTTTTACAATAAATCGGTGCGGTCGAATTTAATTGTGCATCTCAATTAATAACAGAGATAATGACGTGAATCTAAAAACAAATTGATAAGATAAGATAAGACTATAATCTAATTCAAGTACATTATTTTGGATAGTGTATCCTACATAGTTTCAAATTTAAAGAATCTCTGGCACCCAGGCTGATAACTGAAATTTCAATACAAATGTCTATTTTGGCGTTGTTATTGAGGAATAAACCTATAATAAAAAATATATCAAAATCAATGTTTGAGAAAAACATATAAATCCCAGAGTAATGAAAACCTAAAGAAATAAGACAGTTCCTTACTACTGTCCGTGTTATTTTTTGTTTGGTTAGATTAAATAAACTACACAAACCGTTAATTACGCTACAGACATGCTTTTTTTAAGTTAAAATTTTCGGTAAATTAGAAAAAATCACGAAACCGCTGGGCTTTCGAGGGAAAGCCTATAAATTAGTAACCACCAGATAAATTACTATAAATTTATTACAAAAACTAAATAAACTGTTGAAACATATAAAATAAAAATTTGGAAAACTTATTTTGAAAATTGTCGATTAACAATATACAGAGAAAAGAACCTGTTATAGCAGATGTTCAAAATAATTGAATTTACTTACTTACTTAGAAGCTAGGGGGTTGATTTTTAGAAAAGAGAGGAGGAAAATAAGATTAGACACATGTAAAATAAGGATATCCAATGCATTTTCGAAATTCTATTGCAACGGTGCGAATGTTCCAAAATTTCATTGAATAATAAAATTGTTTTTATTCTATTATATACAGGGTGTTTGTAAATAAGTGCGAAATATTTTAGGAGTGGTAGCCGAAGTTATTTTGTGCGTTAAAACTTTGAAATGATAAAAATAAAAAAATTAAAATTTAAACACTATCTCGGAAATGAAGCATATTTCGACCTACGTTTATATGAACTTTTTTACAAAATAACTTCGGCAACCACCCCCTAAAATATTTTGCACTTATTTACAAACACCCTGTATATATATAAATATATATATATGTATCTCCATTATCTCCTTGCACNACTATGCACCTCGTGACAAAAAATTATTTCATAATTCCTCGTCGTTCAGGCGTAATCTTCCACCCCATCTTGGTTGCACCACCCTGTATATATATATATATAGAGAGAGAGAGAGAGAGAGTGTGTTTCACCTAAGAGGGATTCTTCTGTAAAAAACTGGTTTTAATAAAAGTTGTCTGGAATCATGTGGGTCATGTAAAGAAACTATTTTTAGATTTACGGGGTGTTCCATTTCGCATAAGCGCTACATAACCTTGTTATTTTAAACGGAACACACTGTATATTATTGCATTTTTGAATTCCTTCCTATTAGGTTATTATTAGCTTATTAAATGTACAATGTGTTTAAAACTTACCGTTCGATATATTCATTTGTTTTTGAGAAAAAACACGATTTAAGCTCTCTAAATGAGGCTAAATAGCATCTAAACTGTAAGAGTTATAAGCCTGCAGTTTTCGCAGTTCGTTTTGGCATAAATTTGTCTATCTTGTCTATGAGCAAATCGTGTACGTTATTCGGACTTGGAAATACTGAGACCTACATTTAATAATCTTACGAGTTGAAAAACTTTTTTTTCAAGTGATATGACCCATATTAATTGTCATGGGTGAATGCAAAATTGAATGCCCTTTAGACTGATATAAGGTTGTCCTTGCTTGTCTCTAACAGTTTTCCAGAAAAACAAGGTTATTTTCTAAAGTCCGAAAAAGGCTACATAACAGCGTCAAGAAGGCCTTGAAGGCAAAAATTTTTAAATTTTCAAGGTCAAACGACTAAATGCATATGGAAATTTTTAGTTGCATTTAAAATATATATTATAGAAAAACTGTTGTTCACGAGCAGGATTTTCATTCAGATTTTAGAAAAATAATACGAAACTATTTGGTTATTTTATTAAACAGCTCTCAAATAATAAATAGGAATAAATTTCCACGTCATCTTTTATTGCGGAGGTTGAAATGAACCAGTATTAATTTCCAATTTTGTGTAAGGGTTTCGCTATTTATTTTTCTTAATTAATAAAATTAGTTAAAAGCAATTATCCGCACGCCGATTAAAACCGTCCGTTTGCCCTACTCCGACAAGTACCGTGCGCACGATCCCACTACAAATTCTTCTAGTCAGGAGGGGATCGAGGCGATAAAACCAGTTTTCCTGGACGAAAATCCTCAGTTCAGATCTTGAACTCGAAGAGCTCCAGCACCACCCTCAGGACCACCCCGAGGACCTGAAACCGTTACCAGGAGTTAGCCACCAGGAGTAACGACCCAGAATAAGTAAGCAAATTGCATTTTCCTATTTCTACTTGTCCTGTATTTGCATAAGTCCTACCGAGTTTTGAACTCTGAGTGCTGGACGGTGCGGCGGCGGCGTTGTCAGGAGGCGGGTTAACTGTGAATAACATCGCCCTCGTTTTGACGAATCTAGCTAGGGCACATTAACTGAAACCGCTGGTGACTGTGAATAACATTGCCAGTGGAAGACGTTAGGTGCTGGCCGTGCCGAGACGGATAGACCCAGGAAGTTGGCTGTGAGTAACACCGCTTTCAGGAGAAATATGTCGTATACAGTACGTGGTGCGTTGACGGCGCTGTCAGGCGACGGGTTGACTGTGAATAACATCGCCCTCGTTTTGATGAACGTAGTTGGGTACCTTAACTGAAACTGCTGGTTGACTATGAATAACATCGCCAGCGAAAGACGTTAAGTCCCAGCCGTACCAACGGATAGACCCAGGGAGTTGGCTGTGAATAACACCGCTTCCAGGAGAAATCTGTCACCGGCCGCGCGTCCGAACGTGCACTCGAATATACTTTGCCTCCTGTCAACCAAACTGTTCCTGTGCCCGATTATCATTTGCTTATTTACGCCATTGTGTATTGCTTGCTTCGCTTTCTCCTTGCCTGTTATTAACTCCGCATAATTTCCATTGCTTTGCTAGAAACCGCTAACGATATTTATTTATAGAATTAGAGTAACCCGTAATTTATTTTTCTTTGTTGCAGAGTCATTTGGGACCGGCATATTTGTTGATAATTTACTACTCTGATTTTCTAACTTTCTTTTCCTTTCTAGCACCGACCGCAACTAAAACCGAATATATATTTTGGCGTACCGTTTCTTAGAGTATTAGATTGTTTATTGTAAAAATAAACCAAACGTCTAATACTGCGTTTTCCCACCGTACCGATTTTTATGTCTTGATATTTGACTATGTGCTAGTTTTGTATTTGTTTACAGCACCGAAAACACCGGATAGGTATTTGTAATTCCGTCTTAGATAATTGCTCTAACCAATTTTATTTTATTCACACCAGTTGTAAAATTATTTTTATATTTCTGATTTTTGTTGTTTATAAAATTGTAAGCTGAATCCATATTACTTTTGATTGTTTCAATTTATGTAGGCCTTAGTAATATAAAATTAATCTAGTAAAGATATTTCCAGTTGTATCCATTCTCAACGCCGATATGATTGTTAAATTCCGATCAGTAAAAAGTCTTACTATCTTTTTGTGACCTACACTGATAAGTTCGTTCATTTTAAAAGTAAAATAACACTACACTCAGAAAACTACTTTGATTAAAAGTAAGAGAAATATAACAGATCCCTGGAGTTAAATTTTCTTCACTGTAGCTATCCCGAGTACTTACTCTAAACCGAGGGTAGGGTTCACGTGGAGTTTCCCCCACGTAAAAGATAGGGAAACTGGCGCCCGAGACTAACCGAACAAAAAGATTATAATCCGGAGTGCGTTCCTGTGACGTCACTCACCGCCGCCGGCTGCCGACCACCACTGCCGATAAAACAGTAGTCAAGGGTCGTCACAAAATTAGGCGCCCAAACAGGAACGTCAGTGATGCCTATATATATTGTAAATTAGAATTCGAAATTGCGAATTAAAATTCCGTTTAGATTTGGTAGTCTACCGGGGCGTCCACAAGTAACGTCTGAAGCGATCGTCACCTCCAAACAAAACACACAAAAGTACGTTACAAGGTCTTTGCCAATAGCCCTAAATTAAAAAATTATATTATTATTATATTATTAAGTCTTAATAATAGTCTAATTAATAAATTAAGACTTAAGACACAAAAATATTCTTTCTACAGATATACTTGTTGCAGAAATTATTAAAACAAGGCAGATGAATTTGTATGTTTCAGATAACACCATTTCCTTGCATAATATTTCTATCGTTTTTTAAACTTCTAAATTAGGAAATTGTTCGTCTCTGTACAAGATATTAAGTTCGTTAAGCTACACTTCGAAGAATGCAACATGATGCTCGACTTCACAATGCTGCTACGGTTCGTCAGTTTTTACACGAAACTTTTCCGAACAGATGGATTGAGCGCGAGAGACCAGTGAGTTGGCCTTCAAGGTGTCCAGATATGATAAATTGCGACTTCTTTTATGGGGAAGTAATGTTTACGTTACACCACCAACTCCGGACGAAGATATGTGAAAGCGCATTACGGTAGCATTTCAAGAAATTACGCCAGACAGGCTGATCAATGTTGAACAGTCTTTTAAAAACCGAATTCGTTTGTCTATTAATCAAAATGGAGGACACTTCGAGTTATTCATGTAAATCTGCGGTCTAAGTATTCTTTTCCTTGTGTTCTTGTTTTAGTTGTTGTTAATAGTTTACTTTTGTTTATCAAACTACTTTTTAAACATGCCAGTAAACATTGACACTGACAGTCCCAAGCTTGATAAAATGTGAGGGAAAAGCAGTTTTTTCGGGCTTTAGAAAGGAACCTGAATTTTCTGGAAAACTGTTAGAAATAAGTATGGACAATCTTATATCAGCCGTGCAATTTTGCATTCACCCATGACAATTAATATGGGTCATTCCATTTGAAAAAAAAAGTTTTTCAACTCGTAAGATTATTAAATGTAGGCCTCAGTATTTCCTAGTCTGAATAACGTACACATTTTACTCATAGATGACAAGATAGAGTAATTTATGCCAAAACGAACTGTGAAAACTGCAGGTGTCTAACTGTTACTGCTTCTAACTGAATATCTCGAAAACGGTAAGTTTTAAACACCATGTACATTTAATAAACTCTTTCTAATTTTAACCAAGTAATTCAAAAATGCAATAATATACAGGGTGTTCTATTTAAAATAACAAAGCTATGTAACGCCCACGCGAAATGGAACACCCTGTAAAGCTAAAAATATTTTCTTTACATGGCCCACATGATTCAACACCATGTATATAACAAAGAAAGATAAAAAACAAACTAAAAATGAGTGATTCTATATATAAAACACAAAAAAATAATAAATGTTAAGAAGCTAGGAATACGCTTCTATTATTGATAAATTTTAGAATTAAATATAACAACACTGTTCTGCCTTTTATTGGGTCCTTTAATTCTCAACAATTTTTGGAATTAAATAAAAAACAAAATTGATTAATTGAAAGAAAATCGTATAAACAGCTGATTTATCAATCATGTGTTAATGCCTTAAGGTCATCTGTCATTTTAATTTCTTATCTTTAGCAAGAAACAATAATTTTCTCTTAAAATTAACCTCAACCACAACTTTACAGTGTCCATATAAAAAATAAGATAAGTTAACTAATAACAGACGCCGACAAAATTTCAAAAAAGGAAAAGCCCAGAAAACAGAAAATACGTCTCCGAAGAAAGGCGGTTTTTTGCTATATTCAAGGTTATATGACATCCGCGAATAATTTTTTTTCTAAAAATCAATTACATCTCTGAAAAGTAGTATCTTTACCCTTCAAAACCCGTATTGTCTGCTTTCTGGTTTTTCCTTGTTGGCCTGTGTAATTGATAAACGAACCCTAATCTCAAAAAGTTATTATCTAGAATATTTCAGGGCTACAACATAACTAATACCCTATATCTTAGCTATTTACAATCTGTCATTTCAATAGATTTTAGTCAGTGTTAGAGATACTGTCTAAATTTTCGTTTTTCTAATACTGGGTATTTCGGTTATGTTCATTTTCTGGTATTCCATATTTTTTTAAGTATTATATTAAACATTTTTTGCCTTTTTGATCTTTTTTTTCAATATAGCAATTCCTTATTTACCTGTGTTGAATAAATATTACATGCAGCCCATCTTAAATTAGCTCCTAATGCTGCCAAAGTTTCTATCAAAACAGCCGTCTGAGCATTTATATGTGTACATCCTACAATTTTGGCATTTTTTAAGGGTTTGTCATCTGTAGCTCGTTTTCTTAAGGCCATTATTCCTGGCATTTCTACAATTTTTTTAAAATTAGCAAAAGCAATTGCTTATCATTATCATAAATTACCCTGTTCCGCAATATCAATCTCACGTCTTCCAAAAGCATGTTGGTTGATATTGCGTACACAAAAATCAGAACTCCCTGAAGAATTCTTTTGCACTTTTTCACGAGGTGATACGTCATCCTCATCAGAACTACTTCCTGTACAAGACGCTAAAAAAATATTGTTTACTATTACATACCTAGTAGTTGTACATTGTTTTACCGGAGCTGTATGAGTCCGTGGAAGAAGCGGAAAGGGAGCGACTTCTATATCGACTAGATTTCTTTAATGCACTCGTTTTCGTGTCCTAAAATATATTTATTAATGGCTTCTATGTGGTATAAAAAGAAGTGTGTAACAAACAGGCTGGTAATAGTTGTCAAAATAAAACAAAAAGTTCCTATAAAATTACCCCTAAAATATATCACATAACACTTCTTGAAAGCTAAATTACAAAGAGTTAATTTTTATTTTGCCACAGTTGTTAATAAACTAAGATTTTGTTAAATTTTTCAAAATAAATGTTAAATCGTGTATTTGATGATGTTGAAATAAAATTCTAAAAGTTTGGCGATGTTTTTGTTAACAGTTGTAACGAATTACAATTCAACTTTTTTATTTATCCTTAGAACGCACTTTAACGTATGGTTTTTAAGACATTCTGCTGACATTCATTACCGCGAAAATATTCTAGCTGGCAATGTAAGCAATGAACGTCGTTTCAAGTGTTATATTAAAGAAACTCATTGCTGGCAACTAACGTCAGCAGTGTCTTAAAAAGTCTCTTAGAGGGAACTTTTGCTATTTTAACGACAATCATCAGCTCTCAAATTTTGTTACACTATTTTTTGGTTTGTTGCGGGTCACCTCTTGATGACCTTGACCAGTATTTCCAAGGTCATTTCAAAGTCAACTTTTTTTTAGAACCACCTGCTTCAGAGGTTGTGAATTTATGACCTTGGATTTGACATTGACCCTTTTTCAAGATCATTTTGAATAAAAGCTCATTTTTTATAACAGAAACGACTATTTTTACTTAAGAAATGAAAATAAATAGTCATAATATGTTGAATATGTAGAAAATATAATGTTAACACTATTAAAAACCATTGATTAAAACTTTTGATAAAATTTATTTACAATAAAACTTGGAAAATTCTTCTCAAACATATTTTCTAACTATCTCTGAGCAAAAACAATCGAGACAAACCATAGAACAAAGACATATAATAATTTAGAAAAAGACGGAAACAATTAAATTGACGCTAAATTTTGAAACACATTTATCCTAAGCTAGATTGACTAAAGTCATTATTAGATAAATTATTATTAACATTTAACAAATATGTGAACATGATACTTAAATTATCAATGTCATAACGTTTATTCATACTGTTCTCACATTGAAAAATACTACACATTGCAAGGAAATTTACATTATTCTCTGAAAATGTA
Organism: Anoplophora glabripennis; assembly: GCF_000390285.2. Taxonomy (NCBI): domain Eukaryota; kingdom Metazoa; phylum Arthropoda; class Insecta; order Coleoptera; family Cerambycidae; genus Anoplophora; species Anoplophora glabripennis. The sequence goes on from NW_019416876.1 coordinate 454,809, forward strand.
ATACTAACATCATTAAAATTAATATCATGGTTACAACTATTAGCCTGATTTGACAACACACATGAATTTTTATTGAGCCTAATATCGCTCTTATGTGAAAAGATTCTATCTTTAAGCCTCCTACCAGTTTGACCAATATAAATTTTTTGACAATCATTACAAGGAATACACTACATTTGATTTATGAAATAAAGGGATTTCATCCTTAAGCTTAGAAAAAATATTTTTAATAAGTATTTTGTTCTTAAATGCTAGTTCAGTGTTATTATCATCCGAATAAATATTTGTTAATTTCCATGTTATGGACTTTATATAAGGTAATGAAAAATATGTAAAATTAGGCAAAGCTGAATTACGATAAACAACATTACTCCTAAGGTGAGTACTGTCTGACCCATCATTTGGAACAGAAGGCGAAGGAGAAAGAATGTGATGTACGAATAACCCAAAATGCAAGAACCGTCCTGATGCCCCAGGTTTCGTATACCAAGACGTGTAAAGAAGACTGTTTTCTGTTCTGAAAACTTTCGTATCAAGGAACGGAACACTTTTGTTGTCGTCTTCTTCAACCGTGAATTTGATGAAAGGGAACAATAAGTATAATGTCATCAGCATAATTTTTAATAAAAGGAATATCAAAATTTAAAAGATTAATACATTCTACAAGTATATCATCCATCACGTACTGAGCCAAAATGGGAGAGACATGGCGCTGCCCATAGGCATACCCAGAATGTGTTTCATTATTAAAAAAAATACGGGGGATTCAAAAATAAATTCAACTAGTTCTAGAAAATATTGTAAAGTAATACTACAATTAGCATTAATTTGGTTTCAATGACGTTGCATAGAATCCTTAACTAAAGTATAACTAAAGTATTTGAGACATTGCTAAACAAAGAAACCACATCCAAACTGATTATAACAAGAGACTGTTCTAAACTTGATAATTTTTTATTTTTGTAAGTTATATGTTTGAACTTTATCTTGAATAGAACATAATCTCAACTTTTGTAAGCATAATTTTTATTGTTGCTTTCAAAGTTTTTTATAATATTGTAACCGTTATAGAGTTCCTGAGGAAGAGACAATAAAGTACTCGAAAGCTTGAACTGAATAAAGGGTCATATTTGTTAATTTTTGACTGACATACTAATAGTTTACTCATATATATATACAGGGTGTTTTCACTTTAAATTTGGAAAATGCAAGAATGTATTCCCTATCAAAAATTAAGTGTAGTTTGCTCTATAATTTTTTTTTTTATGAAAGCCTTTGTTTTGGAGATACAGGGCGTTGAAGTTAAAAAAAAAATAAACACTTTTTGACATATCTCGGCTATCCACGAGTAGATTTGATTCAAACTTGGTACACATTTTGCGTATTGGGGGTTCTCATAATTAACAGAATATTAGTCCTATCGGATTAGCCAGTGGCGTGCAAAGGTAGGGATGCGTGGCACCTTTTTCAAAA
>NW_019416877.1:0-12501 GCF_000390285.2 Anoplophora glabripennis
ACCCGTACGCGCGCCAACGATGAACATAAAATTCTTAATTGCGTGTCAAAAAATGCGCAATAACTACCTCTTAAAACCCACCAAATTTCATTTGCACATCTCGACCGATTTCAGAGCAATAAATTAAATAGTCAGTTTTTAAGAAAAACTTTGACACCCCGTATCTCGGAAAACGATTCATTTGCGGACATACCTTTATAAGTGAACTGCCATTATTTTTTCATGTAAAATCACCCCCTGAAATTTGTCGCACTTATTTACTAACACCCTGTATAAGCTCCTGTTTGAAAACAAGATATGAAAGAACGAAATAATTACTAAATTCATTAGACTTTGTTGATACAATGATATTTAAAAGTTTAAATTTCTGTTTTTATTTTCAGAACATTACAGGGTGCTCTGATATATAGAATACATAATCCGTGTAGTCGGCAATGTAAATTCAATGAAGAGTAATTGTTCATTATAAACATTCATCTGTTGAAAAATTCCTTGAATAAAAAAGAAGCAAAATGTAGTACAGATAAGTTTTACTAAACAATTTTATGTACAGAATTGATCAAATCCATGGGATTTCAAAGGATTTAAAAAAACTGGTGACACCTTTTCGAACTAATTGTGAATTTTCAAGATAAATTCAACTGACAACACACATATTTGCTAAATTTTAAAATTAAATTAAAATTAAATTTATTTTTGAGTTATAAACGATATTCATTTTTGAGGCAGTTTTATTTATTTTGGTATATCTGCGCTTCTGAGTAGATTAAAATTAAAGTAAATACTGGTTTGTTTAAACCTCTCGGCGTAAAATCGATTAGTGTAGGGCTAATAAGCAATCAAATTTTTTTTAACTTAAACCGTTCCTGGCTGTAATTTAGAATGTGTCGACTATTTTAACAAATATGAGGAACATAGAATCCTGTATATGTAAATAAATTCTATTTTTCTATATTTGAAAGAAAAACTAACCAGACTGATGATAATTTACTTTTTCATAAACTACCTACTGATAATTCTGCAATAATTTGTTTTTTAATTCTCACATGTGTTATAGGTATTACATTTTGACCAATATGTAGTAATAGTTATTAATGAAAAACAAACTTAAAGATATATTTTAAAAAGTTAAGCAATCAAGTTTTGGTTGTCAACGTGTGCTTTTTCCTGTACAAACAAATAACATTCGTAGACTTAGGAAGTGTGTGGAGGTGGAAGGTGCCCATATTAAAAATATATTTTGATAGTTTTAATTTTTTAACTTCTTTTAGCTTATTCTTGTTTAATATTTCTATTTTGTGTTATCTATAAAGTGTGTTTGTTAAATTTAGTTAGGGAAAATTACATTAGCAAACAGTAAGATTTTCTAGGCTCTTATTTTAAAAATATCTACAGCTCTAACATAGTAATTATGTCCAATTAAAAACTAGAAACAAAAAATGTTGGAGGCGCCGCTCGATGTGCACTGTGACATAAAAACACAAATATTTCCTAAAGCGTTAATTTTACTGAGTTGAACCAAGAGATCGTTGGCAAATTCTTCAGGGAACTTATTTTTGATACAGGCAGATTGCGATCGTCATCTCTGCAAAAATTCTGGGTTGTTAACCATTGGGTATAGTCCGTCCCTGGCGTTCTGGGCATAATGAAGTTTCACTTACAGCATCAAAAACAAATTATACGCATGTGTCATCGATCACCAAATTTGCATCATGCTGAAGTTAATAGTTTAGAGACTGTAAATAAAAACAACTTTTTAATTTTCACCTTTTAGGGCCCATAACTTATTAAAGAAGGTCCGTATGAAAAAAATTTATATGAAAAACTGATATTATTTTGAGCTCATCTATTTGTTCTTGACTTTTTTGTATCACGTACAGTGACACCCTGTATTATTTCATTAGTGATTAAGTTTGATTATAGTCACTAAAAAGGAACCTGTAGAACACCTACAAAAATGCACTGTTAAACAAAGGGATTTACATTGGCTGAACAAAAGTTTATAAAACTGAAAAGAAAAATGTTTCTTCACTAATCAAAAATTTACATAAAATATATTGTTTGTTTTTATATAGATAATTTGATTAAAATGTTGTACATAATAAAAAATTTATTTTCCGCGTTTCCAGAATTGTTAGCAGCAGGCACACTTCTGCAATGTTTATTCTTACTTTAAAACTATGTACAGATACTTTAATATATATAATATTAGAGGTAATTTTTTACAATATCGGAATTATTTTTTTAGTAAGTACTGTACAATACTAATAAGATCTACAATCGAAAATAATATTTATGTGGCAGTCATATTTGGTTAATCGTTCCCCGATGCAAGTGGAAGGCTGAAGGTTACAATACGCTACCAATATCCTCTAAGCATTCTCGTATAGTTGCGCTCGCAAAGTCACCAACCGATAAATGTGGCGAATTTAACCACGCAACTTATTTGTGAAGCAATTGGAATTTTTAAAACACTCCATGAATAATAAAAATGTATTTTCTTTATTTGTGTTTTAGTTAAGGGGAAAACAATCTACATATGTACTTATAACTAAAAACACACCACACCACACAAATGAGACAACCCCCAAATCCAAAGCCAAAGGCTTGTGCGGAAGGGGGCTACACTTGAAAAAACGCGGACAAACACCCATTATCCATCGACATTGCCAGTGCCGACACCGGGGATCGAACCCGGACCAGAGTAGGAAGCCTAGCCGAGAAATGCTTGCCACAGCACTCTCGACCGACTGCGCTACCGTGGCGATAAACAACTGTAACAATATTTTATAAATAAAAATAATAAACGTTGCTGATTGAAGGTTTGACCAATTAATCTATTGCGAGTAGCATTTCCTCTATTAAAATTAATATTATGTATATTCAAATTATCTTGTTCTGGTAGTTCTGCTTCATAATCGTTACCAAGTTCCAAGATATCCATTTCTAAAAATATTTTTTGATCTTATCCTTCTAAGAACAGCACCATAACGCCTTCTCAAAACTACAGCATTCATTGTTCTAATAAGTTAATAATAGTGCAGAGTAGTGTTTGCAAAAAGTACACAAAGAATACATATATAGAATCTAATACAATTTATTCAAAAGATAACTTCAAATTTTGTTTAACAAATCGCTTGCGAGTGGCATTCGCATATTTAACGAGATAATTAAAGATTTAAAGACAAAAACATTTATCAGAATACGAAAAATAAGATTGCGTGCGCAACTCGCTTCGATAATTTGGCCCTTAATTAACAACTATTTGCTAAATAAATCTTAAAATAGGAATTTTGGTAATAGTGGTTAATATACAACTGACCTTGACATTCATGGTACTTCCACATTACCGGTCGCCCTCTACCAGTACAAAAAATACAAAGCAATGCTTTGTTCTAGTGGACAATGACAATTAAGATATGACCTTCTTGTAGGTTATACTGACACTTATCTGAATTTCTTTTGAAAATTGATTCAGTATTCCCTACATCTACAAGGGCACAAGAACAAGGAAGTTACGGTCGAAAAACACTTTCGGGTGTTGACAAAGAAGATCGGAACACCTTGTAGATCATCTGAAAATATTGCTTATATCAAATTGAAATTTAATTGCTTGACGAATGAAATCCACTTGTCTGGCCTTTAGAAATATAAAAATGTATGTATCCAAAAAAGTATATGCGTGCAATCTGGTAAAGTTTATATCGAACTCTCCACATCATACAATGAACTTATAAATCCGCAATCTATTTATTGAATGGAAACTTTATTGTATTTATAACAAAAAACATTTCTTGGAAAATTGAGTTATACATAGAGAGACTCAATATAGACGGACAACAGCAATACTAACAAAAGAATAATACAAAAGTGGTATTGTGCTTTGGTTAGGCATAATTTAGCATATTCTTATGGAAATTGATTATGTTATTAAGCACAATATAACAACAGTGACGTAAAATAAATATTTATTACCTGCCTCAGACAATTTAAAGGAGTTTCCTCTAAATTAGTTGAATACACCAAGTTTAATGTGGGCAGACCACAACTGCGAAAGGTCGGAAGATATTGAATATTTTAATAAGTGGACTGAACGAATATTGTTCAAAGCGTGGGTTCCGTGGGATTATGAGATATAAATCAAGGACCAGTGAATATGTTTATTATCAACGCAGCTCATTAATTTATTTTACCTAATTCGCTTTAAGTATACCGGTAGTAGGAATCGACTGACTTTTTGTCTCATGAAGAAACATTTCGTACACATTAGTTGCATAAATAACAACTGCTTTATTATATCTAAATAAACGTGTGCGTATAAGTGAAAATCGATATGTATTAATTCTAAGGATATTAGACGATGAAAACGGAGCATATTTAGCTTAATAATGCATGCATGTATTCATACTTATATAACATTCTGTTACATGTAAATGATTACTTTTACGTGTTTTGAAAAATATTATCATAAACATGACCGTAGAATAGTTTGCCGTACGTATTTTTTATTATACAACCATTCTTCGAATCAGCATAATAAGAAAATAAAAAATCAGAATAGTAAATAGAACCACATATGGTATAGGTATCAAGAAGAGAGGAATAATGTTAGATGGTTACAGTCTAAGAAGACCCCTGCGTCACTTTCTTGGAAAGACATTGACGGTGTGGCGTTCAACGTACACTGAAAGAAATGGGCTTATTAAACTGTTTATCTAGAATAATGTGTATAGCGCATATTAAAACTTTTATAACCAATATACAACTTTTATTAAAAAAAAGCAATCATCTCTATACTCATTATTCAATCAGTTTAACTGGAAGGTGCTTAATACACCTTATGCATCTATGAAATAAAGGTTATAATGAATAATTACTTATACATTATTAGGTGTTATAGACTTTATATTCCAATTGTATAGTAGGGAAGTTTTGTTGTATAAAGACCCGTATCCGAATTTGTATATAACAATTGTATTAACAGAATTATTCGTTCTTATACTGAATATGTTTCCGTTTTTAACGTGTAAAACGCATTTTATAATGGTTAAGTGATCGTCACCTCTCGGTGCATAATCGGTTATGATCGTTGTTAAGTTATATTCATAGTCTTGTAATAATAATCATATGTCAGACCCGAGAGCGAAGTGCGCCGACTCAATAAGAAACCTGGCTATTCCAGCCGCTGATTTAGGGTTCGCAGCACGAGCTCATCCCTTCTCCCTTCTAAGATTTCAGTAGCATGCTATTTGCTATGCACGAAGCAGAACGGTACTCAACTATATAATACAGTCCACTTTTATTGTCCATAGATGTTCAATCATTGTCAAAATAAACACACAAAACCACAACGTCTTTATTATCTTTACTCAAGAAGAGAAAATACTACAATCGTAAAATTTCCGGCAGTCCGCTGTGCATCGACTTACACACGTTTAGTTTGATGAAAATGGACAGTATATGCACATGTTTTGTGGGATACATGATCATATCGCGTTGTGTGAAATGGAAAATTATTATGTAAGTATCTAACTGTTTTATGGCTTGTAATTGTTTTGTTTTTCAAATGTAAATCTTGTCTAAATCTTAAAAATTATTATTTTGTAGGTCCTATTAGAAATCGCTGATGTTAAGTTTTACATAAGATGGAGGAACAGAAGGTTAACGGTGACAAAGAAAAGCATGGGTATAAAGTCAATCAACCAGAGGAAATAAAATTATATGGAAAGAAGCTCAACCTTTCTGGGGATGCTTCATTCTTAAGGTGGAAGAGTTATAGTGCAAATTCTCATGTAATACAAGAAAATACGGGTGCATCGGTGCTAAGAAAATAAACTGGACAGTTTTGGGAGCGATTTGTCATCATTTTTAGTGCTTAAAAGTATGTTTTATGTATGTTTACATTAGAACCTTAGCTTGTAATTACAGTTATCCAATAAAATTTCTGAAAACTTAATGACATATTTTTAACTCATACAGAGTATACAACAGTTTAATACATTTATTATTATAAAACTTATACCAGTACTAGATGTTTTAATAACGATATGGAACACTTTAATAACAGTTGCAGCTATTATTTCGTAAAGGGTATAAAAAACGTTGTATACTAGTTATACAATAATTTAATAAAGAATATGGTTTATAGTCACTATACAACTGTGCTAGCAATACGCGTTTTATATCCAATATTCATCTGTTTAACTGTCACATATAGTATACAATGGTCTTTTATAATGGTATATAGAATTCTAATAAAGAATAAAACGCATTTCTTTCAGTGTAGCATCTTGCAATAAATACTGTTTTGCAGTTACGAAGGCATTTTTCTTCGTTTATTTTCTTGGAATTCTATCTCAGCAAATATTGTACGGACTGTACTATCGACTATAGGTACACTATTTTAAAACCTACAAGGTGTCATAGAAAAGTTTTCCTCTCCAGTACATCTATATTTATTTATTGGAAAGTGAGACAGCATTAAAAAGGAAAATTAAAAAATGAGTAATTAGAAGTTGTAAGAAGTCTTATAAAAAAAAGTTATACTACTACAAGAAATGTTTAAAGTTGTCACCTTCATTTAACGAGGTCCCAAAACTTGGAATCCTTTAGGATCTTTTGAAAGACATGCCTGTCTCCCTTCCCCGTTTTCGAGAATGAAAAAAATTATGGCGAAGGTTTCGCAGACTGAAACTCCTAATTTTCGGGTTCTGGGTCTTGGGATCGGATTTTTTTTTTTGTGAATAACAGTAATTATGTTAATTGACACTAGCCTATCCCGCACTGAAAGAAATGCGTTTTATTCTTTATTAGAATTCTGTATGCCATTATAAGACCATTGTATACCATATGTGACAGTTAAACAGGTGAATATTGGATATAAAACGCGTACTGCTAGCACAGTTGTATAGTGACTATAAAACCTTATTCTTTATTAAATTATTGTATAACTAGTATACAACGTTTTTTATACCCTTTACGAAATAATAGCAATAACTGTTATTAAAGTGTTCCATATCGTTATTAGAACATCTAGTACTGGTTATAAGTTTTATAATAATAAATGTATTAAACTGTTGTATACTCTGTATGAGTTAAAAACATATGACATTAAGTTTTCAGAAATTTTATTGGATAACTGTAATTACAAGCTAAGGTTCTAATGTAAACATACATAAAACATACTTTTAAGCATTAAAAATGATGACAAATCGCTCCCAAAACTGTCCAGTTTATTTTCTTAGCAACGATGCACCCGTATTTTCTTGTATTACATGAGAATTTGCACTATAACTCTTCCACCTTAAGAATGAAGCATCCCCAGAAAGGTTGAGCTTCTTTCCATATAATTTTATTTCCTCTGGTTGATTGACTTTATACCCATGCTCTTCTTTGTCACCGTTAACCTTCTGTTCCTCCATCTTATGTAAAACTTAACATCAGCGATTTCTAATAGGACCTACAAAATAATAATTTTTAAGATTTAGACAAGATTTACATTTGAAAAAACAAAACAATTACAAGCCATAAAACAGTTAGATACTTACATAATAATTTTCCATTTCACACAACGCGATATGATCATGTATCCCACAAAACATGTGCATATACTGTCCATTTTCATCAAACTAGACGTGTGTAAGTCGATGCACAGCGGACTGTCGGAAATTTTACGATTGTTGTATTTTCTCTTCTTGAGTAAAGATAATAAAGACGTTGTGGTTTTGTGTGTTTATTTTGACAATGATTGAACATGTATGGACAATAAAAGTGGACTGTATAAGATAGTTGAGTACCGTTCTGCTTCATGCATAGCATGCTACTGAAATCTTAGAAGGGATGAGCTCGTGCGGCGAACCCTAAATCAGCGGCTGGAATAGCCAGGTTTCTTATTGAGTCGGCGCACTTCGCTCTCGGGTCTGACATATGATTATTATTACAAGACTATGAATATAACTTAACAACGATCATAACCGATTATGCACCGAGAGGTGACGATCACTTAACCATTATAAGATGCGTTTTACACGTTAAAAACGGAAACATATTCAGTATAAGAACGAATAATTCTGTTAATACAATTGTTATATACAAATTCGGATACTGGTCTTTATACAACAAATCTTCCCTACTATACAACTGGAATATAAAGTCTATAACACCTAATAATGTATAAGTAATTCATTATAACCTTTATTTCATAGATGCATAAGGTGTATTAAGCACCTTCCAGTTAAACTGATTGAATAATGAGTATGGAGATGATTGCTTTTTTTTAATAAAAGTTGTATATTGGTTATAAAAGTTTTAATATGCGCTATACACATTATTCTAGATAAACAGTTTAATAAGCCCATTTCTTTCAGTGCGGAGGTTGATCCTAAAAAAAAATTATATTATATTCGAAGCCTGGGATCACGGTAGTGATCACGCTGATGCTGTTATCTTTCACCTCACTCTCGCACAACTACGCCAAAGTATAAAAACAACCCTCTTTCCATGATGGAGTTCCTAGGCATTCGTAGATTCGTCGGGTCGGGATTATTAAGTGAATATCGAGGAAATTAAATATTTCTAAAGTACAGTTGACCGCAGCAACCCCCGGTGGTTGAAACTATCCTACTCGCAATACCTAAATCACCCGAAAAGCAGGAAAACGGGCTCAGAAAGGGCTTTAGAGGGGGGAAGGGTCACGATAATAGTGTTATTAACTAGTAACTTCCTCCAAAATACAAACATGCATTTTCTTTAAAAACCCGATAAAACAAGTTCGCGCCTGCCTAGACCTAATAGCGTGGAGAGCGGGGTGTTTTTCTACGTTGGGAGTAGTTAAGAGAGGGTGGGGTGAAAAATAACATCATCGTGATCCACGTGATATTTCAAAAGATTCTACAAACTTTCATATTTTTGTCCTCCTATGGGACCCCGTTAAATGAACTAAAAGTTAAGCATATCAGAATGTGGTGGTGTGCAAATATGTAAACTGTATTAATGAACATTTATTAGTATGTTAACCTGTTGGGTAAAAGAAAAGGCCCATTAAAAATTCCTGCATGTGGATCTTATATTGCCTACAATGTGTATTTTTGGAGTTATTATCGTGAGCCACCAAAATACGTTATGTATAATTTTCATCTTTGCAACAACAATTTATGTATTATAATATTATAGAACTTTCTTAGGGTGATCTTGTGGTTGTAAAGCCTGAGCACACTGTATGTGAAGCTTATATGTTTATTGTCAATAATTTCTAAAATTTCTTCCTCTACATGTAACATAAGTATAGAAGGCCTGCCTTTTATGATGTTCTTGTATTGCCTTGCAATCTCATAGTGTTCTACAAAATGACGCGATGCTTCTTCAGAGTTTTGCTGGTATTCGTCGTAGGTTAACAACATATCAACAGGTTCTTTATTGTCATACATAATTAACTACTTAATATTAGTTAATAACTACTTAATATTCAGTCTAAGCATTATTATGTATTATTAATATCACTAGTCTCATGAATGTAAGAAAATTTAAAAAAATGTGTTTTCAAGTAAATAAACAAGCAGAAAATAGTAAACAGAGAAAGTTAAAAGTTTAAGTACGTGTTATTATAAATTTAAGTACATGTTATTACGTATAATCTACAATAATCTACATAGTAAACAAAATTTAAAAAAAATAAATAGACAGTATCTGTTTTTAATCAACTTTTTCTTATTGTATAAAATTAAGATATTAAGAACCATTTAATTTATTCACTTCACTTTCTAAAATTTCAGTATCATTTGTTTACTAAATTCAGATTGTTTTGAAAACTTAAAAATTCCCTAATGTCTAAGAGAGGTAATTAATTTAAGATTAACAAAAAAAAAACATAATTAGGTATATACCTACCTAAAGTGTCACAATCAATCAATCAATTTCTAAAGTCAACAAATGCACATTTAGGTGAATTTTAATTATTGTGTTTGACAAAATGTTGTCGACGTTTATTTAGTTTGGTTTTCCAAGACTGGCCTAAAATCCAAATAAACTAATAATCCTGAAATAGACATATTAAGCTCTCTAAACCTTTTTGAAATTAAAACAATTAGTTACGTTCTAACACAGTTTGTTTAATCACAAAAAAGCAAAACTAACTTCCCAGCGAAAACCATACATTTAGGGACCCCTGCAAAATATATTCTTAACGTTATTATGTGACTTAGTACATTTCATTGTTTTTTAATTTTTCTGTTTGGTTCTTACAACTAGTCTCAAAGTCACTTAACTGGAATCATATATTATCCTGCGAAAATTCGCACAGAAAACTCGCTCGAGTTCTGAAGATAAATTTTTCTTTTAAGCGGAGGGCATCGTTGGAAACTACATATTTTTATATAACGCTAGATGGTACTTTTGTGTTTTGTTAAAATCGTCAAATATAAACTTTGCCCCACAAGTATGTTTCGTCTGAAATAAGATTCTTTATAACACTCTCTGAAATTTGTAGTTGCAGGCACTCAGTCTAGATTGAAGTTTCTATAATATTTCAGGAATGACAAAGTATATTTTGTTTAGCGGTCGATGGAATGAAACAAGGCTCCGTGTTTTCATGATTTAATTTTAAGTATAATTTGTTGTTACGCTAAGACGACGTGAATATAATTTTAATTTCTTTGAGAAAGATTGGAATGTATTCTTGTTAACATATTCTAAACATTCAAGATGTAGTCGACTAATTAATTGTACCTGTTGATATACAATTTCAATAATTACAAATACAATGAAATCACAATTAATTAGGTATTATTAATAACTACAGTTATGTTCTTATAATTAAAATACACATACCACAATAATAGCAGTTGCTTATAATTTATCCCTTGTATTTAATTATTGTTAAGGTTATACAATGAAATTTTTCCTACTATGTAACATGATTATGTAAAGATATAACTCACAGTCAGTGTACACTTCAGTGTAAAATTTTTACTTAGACAAAAATAGTATCCTTCGACTGGAGCGACCCTTTTTATTTAAGAGTTTATTTAAATAATTTAATTTTTTTCTCAAATGGTAAACACAAAGGAACATTTTTAACTATACCGCAATTTTGTTTTATTAACTTTTTAAAACATCTTAATGTAATTAATCTGCGTTATCTAAATGTTTTTTATTTTACTATTTATCTTATAATTAATTTTCATATAGGTAAACATAAAAATATATAAAACTATATAATATTAGACGAAATTGGAGAAGCAAAACTATTATTTAAGAGTGAAGTATGGTTTACATTATAAAATATCGATTTCTACTGATAAATGCTTAAATCATATTCTCTGTGTATTTGGATATTTTGTTAAAAATTAATCAAAATGTGCCGAAAGGTCCAATCAAGTGATGCTTTGAGATGAAGTTTTATAAGAAATATATAAAAATAACACATTTTTAGTTTTTCTGACTTTTAAACCAGTTTTTTATTTTTTTGAATAAAAAAAACGCCTCTCTTTTTCAAAGAGCAATTTTTTGGTTTAAAAATCAAAAAAACACCACTAAATCTATAAATGTATTATTTTTATATTTTTTTATAAAACCACATATCAAAACGAACAAAATGAAGAGCATCTTTAGTTTTTGCCAAATTACGGGTATTTGAAAATTTTGTACCCAAAATATTTAAAAATCATAATTAATTATTAATAACTACAGTTATGTTCTTATAATTAAAATACACATACCATAATAAGAGCAGTTGCTTATGATTTATCCGTTGTAATTAATTATTATGAAGGTTATACAATGAAATTTTTCCTTGCTATGTAACATGTGTAAAGATATAACTTAGCTATAATATCTATATGATCTATATGAACAATTTGTATAAGGCAGATTTTTGCAGTTGCTGGCATTTAATATGTGGAGATTAAGTCTTTTAAACAGGTTTTCTCTGTGTATTTTGTCAAAAATCAATTAAATGTGTCGAAAGGTCCAATCAAGTGTTGCTTTGAGATGGTGATTTGTAAGAAATATATAAAAATAACACATTTTTAGTTTTTAGAGGTGTTTTTTGATTTTTAAAATAATTTTTTAAGAATTTTTTTGAATAAAAAAAACCGCCACTCTTTTTCAAAGAGCACTTTTTTATCGAAAAGCATCACTAAAACTATAAATGTATTATTTTTATATTTTTTTTATATAAAACCACATCAAAACGAATGAATTAGTGATTTGGCATCGAATATCCCGTATAAGTTAATGCTGTTAATCTATTTAATTCGATACCAGTAAATATAAAATTATCTTGTAATATTTCTGAATTCAGAAAAAGGATCAATGAATTTCTTATACCTACTTAGTCGAGGTCTTGCATAGTTTTTTCTGTTTCATATTTTTTATATTGTTTTTCTTTATGGAATTGTATCAGGGTGGTTATACTGAACAACTTTGTTGGATATCGCTACCCATTTAGATATATTTATTACACTTATTTTATTTTTTGAAATGAATTAATGCATTATTATTATT
>NW_019416877.1:12704-25977 GCF_000390285.2 Anoplophora glabripennis
TATAATGTCACAAACAGTAATTAACAAGAGAGTCTCGCAAGGTAGACACTCTGTATATGTAAATAATGACAAATGGTGTATATAATGTCGCAAACAGTAATTAACAAGAGGGTCTCGCAAGGTAGACACTCTGTAAATGTAAATAATGACAAATAATGTATCTAATGGCACAAACAATAACTAACGAGAGGGTCTCGCAAGGTAGACACTCCGTATATGTAAATAATGACAAATTAGGTATATAAAGGAACAAACAGTACATTAACAAGACGTTGCCAACAAAACCTTAACTACTCGCTATACTTATCAGTTTTTTCACTCGGTATGACTGCTGGGGTGTTACTGGTACAGGGTCGCCCTGTCTCGGGATCGAGGGGTGAAGTTCTAGCTGTCTAAATCGAAGGACGTCCGCGCCAAGGTCCACCAAACCACATGGGGCGTATGGGTGATAGTTCACCAAGCAGGGGTTCCGCCAACAATAATCAAACTCGTCACAGTCGACGTGGGGAGGCAGAAAATAAACATACCAAAGGACGGAGGTGATGAAAGAGGAAGCAGAAAAAAAAACCCTGTATAGAAATACGGTTGTAATAACGGTAAAACTAAATCACGAGAACACTGCATGCTCTGTATAACTAGGTGAAAATAATGAGAAGAAAAATTACCTTTTTACTAAGGGTTTTTTTCCACAGAAGGGAGGTCGAACCTCCACTCTCGACGAGGGCCTTCTACTGACGGAAACTGATAGCTTCGATTAATAAAACGGGCTCAACTTCTGTACCTTCAGCTCGTAAGGTCGAAATGTGCTGTCTATTTCCCAAAATAGTTTAATTCTCCATCAAACGAGAAAATACGGTATCCAGACAACCACACTACACTAGAGAATTATTTAGAGCCTCGATGAAAAAGTATCCCTTGCGGATGCTTCAAATAATGCACAAATTTTCCATCAAAGAACATGCAGCCATTTCGCCTTTGACAGTCACAGCGAGAATCAAAACGGAAAACAGCAATTGGTAGGGGGAGGGAACGAACACCGCGCGACGGAGAAATTCCTTTCAGTGGCCGTGGTACCACTGTCGCGAATTGAAAACGGACTAAGCATACGGGTGGCCGGAATTCGACCGCGGCAAGCGCGAGGAACCAAAGGTAGCGAGGTAACCAAAAAAGGCGATACAATGCGATACAATGCGATTAAACGCTATTGTGATGATTTACGCTACCGCAAAATTAAACCGTAACAAAATATCAAAAATATCGTTTTTGTTTCTTTAAATTTAAAAATTTGTACATTTTAAATTTCTAATATTGTGTCACTCTCATTTTCTTCGTCGCTATACTAGAAAAAAATACCGTATGTGTCTTATGTGCATGTATTTCATTAAGAGGTACATAGTATAAACGCCGCATGTGACATACTGCTTTCTTCTCTAGCAGAAGCGTTGAAATACGATATTAAAATTATCGAAAATTAAACACATACGAAATTAAATTCGTATGAGTTCACATACGTTGTTTTAAATTAACCATCAAGTAAATATTATTTGCAACACAACAGATTAAAATTTGTAAAATACCCTGTAAAAACATCCAAAATATCATGTATAGGATGTACATGTTCTGGTTCTTCTATTAATTTCTGTTGAAAATGTAGCACATACGGCATTTTTACCTAGCAAAATCTTAAATTTATTAAGACAAAATCACATATGCGACGCTGTTTTTTTTTGAATTGCAATGTTTTCTAACATTCTTCAAATACATTAAAAAATATTTGTATTTCATTTTCCGTTATCGAAAAATCAAGTTATTACCTTAATTAGCAAATAAATGACAGCCAAATGAAGTTTGCCTAATATCTCTGCAATTTTCTCTAAACTGTGATATTCCGAAGTAGAGAAATATATTATCGATGTATCTAGCAAATATTTTTTTAGAAATTGTTACTACGATTAAATTACTAACCTAACCTAGATGTTTATAAATTTAGTAATTTAACAGCAACAAGTACGTTAAGTAACTAGAACTAGAGACATAATAATAGCTATGTAAAAATAACAAAAGTAATATATTATTGATGTGTTGATTTCTGTTGATTCTTAGTTAACAAACATAGTTTTTAATCTATATAAAGCTTATCTNATTATTATTATTAATTATTATTAGCCTAAATATTAGAGGAAATTCTTTTAGACAGATGATTTAATCAGCGAAATTTATAGCAGTCCTAATAACTTCATCCTAAAATTTTGAATATTCACTCGAAGACACCTTGTACAATAATTAAATCTTCAATACTACACTAGCAAAAAATTCATTGATAATACTTTGCAAAGTTAATGTGTTATTAAATATATAGGTATAAAAGGGAATTTATAATTTCTATAAATTGATATGAACGGTTTACTATGCAAATAAATTTATTTATAGTCCGGGGACACGTAACTGTTACGTTCCCGTACGTACTGGTCTTAAGGAATTTAAATTAATAGTTGTTTTGTTATTATATTTGCAAATTACCTCACTACCAGTTATTGGCGTAGGTTAATTTTATAAATTCAAGGTGTACATTGTTGCGAAATTAGTAACACCGGAACGGCTGACTGTATTAACCTAAATGATAAATTAGATGTTATCCGCTTAAAATTTAATTAAGCAATCTGTCACAGTGTCTAAACTGTGATCAATTTGGTTATCAAATAGCTAATAGTTTCCAACTATTTTATTAATATCTCAGTGTCGAAGTTCAATAGACAAGGGAGAATTAGTAGATACTGTTAATTGGCACGATAAAGCATTCTGCTTCCCGGCTATCTTAAAATTGTACAGGGTTACTTCCAGTAGTACAGTGGTATTAAAAAACGTGTAATTTTGTGATTTTTTAATTACAACTTTGATCTTCTGCGTCTTCGGAGAAGAACATTGTTTCTGTAAAAAGCTATATTAAATATTATTAGCGACAATTTTCAGTTTTCTAAGTCATCCACATGAAAATGATGTTTTCCATTCCCTTCCAATTTCCATAAAATAATCTGCATCTAAAAATGTCTCAATCAAACGTATCCTGCGTTTTGCTTAATGGCCCATATTGAACCACCTCTATTTTCTCATTTTTTTAAGTATTAGCTTTAACAATATTAAGTAGTTAAAAGTACGTCTATACTGACCTTAACTTCTGATGTCTTAATACCGATCATGGAAGCATTTTCTAGCACACTTGAGGTTAGGGTATGGGTACAGTGCCACATTTGACGCACAACTCTAAGGGAGCATGTGCTGGTTTCCTGTTAAGGATAAAAAAAATATTTGAAAATATCAGTGAAAAAACCTTTGGATGAAAGCTAGGCGGCCAGAGAGTGATCTGCTTTTTCACAAGTTCGATACAAGCAAGACCAATGTCTCCTACCTCTAAATCAATTAAAACAATAAAAAAAAATGTTTCCAGTCCAGTATGGCTGTATTAAAGGCCCATACATCCATATGCGTACACCCATACTTACTCCATATGTGTAGTTAATTCATCAAACTTAGCTTGACTATTCGTCGGTAAGTATCAGTATATGGCTGCCGGTCCCGCTGACGAATTGTCCTAACTGTTTATATTGCTCATATAATTCAAACAGGTCTTGTTTGCGAAATAGCAGGTCGCTCTCTGCCAGTGCAGCCATATTGAAGGCCTAGATATTAAGTAGCATTGACCATTAATAGATGTAGGCAGCATCTACATCTCTCTCTCTCTCTCTTTCTCTTGTATCCCATCTATACTCTGCAATAAAGACAAAAAACTGCTGGATCATTCGTCGGAAGCTCCAAGCATATTACTGGGAACTAATAAGTTTAAAATCGGTCTATATGTGGGAGTTCTGCTGACAAATGATCCATCTAGATATTGTGAGCACTCCTCCCCAGATTAGTTGTTTCCCGCAATATCATCAGCTGTAAGGACTTTTGTTTGGAACCGGGGCTGAATTTAGGAAGCTTTTAGCCTCATTTATAAAAGTACATGTAACACTTTTTTTACAGAACTAAAGATTATAGAAAATAATTGATATAAGATTTATGGTGTGTTTATAAAGAGACCTTTATTCTACTTTAGCTGTAGCTTACCTTAACTTACTTAATTCTAATATATTTATTCTTAAAAATTTGATTTTAACTTAATTTTAAGAATCGGCCCTTACAATAAAGACTTGTTGTGGCTTTAGTCTCAGTAAAAAGATAGGAACTTTCAAGGTCAGGTCTGAAGAACTCTTTAGTACTAAGGTTATGTTAGGTTGCAATGTAGGTTATGTTAGGTTGCAATGTAGTCGCAATTATTGAATGAAAAAAATGAATGAGAGGTCTAAGAAACCCTACAGAATACTTTTGAAGTCACTGTTACAAACATTTGTGACTGACAGAAGATGAAACTATCCTCACATTGAATTAACAGAATCTGAAGGCTATGGTTAAGAGGGTTCTGGAAGGAGTGTGATAAACAATTTGTGAATATGATCGATACGTACGAGTTTAATTATTATTAGACTGTAAAGATGTGGGAGAGAGTTCAAGGATGCAAATTAATTTGCTACTTGTGTGAAGAGAATAACGAGAAATTTATTGTGTTCTGAGGTGATTATTTTTAAAATTACATTTGTGTTTTTCTTTGTATTTTTCTCTTCGTGTTTATCATACAAAATTTTGTTTCTGTTTTAACCACGTTTTGTTCTTTTTTTACTGTATTTGTAATCACATAATGTATAATACTTATTTAGAAGTAGGTTCAATTTGAAGAATTAGTGGCTCAAATTTGGAAACGGTTTCCTGTTCTTATTGAAGTATTTGCTAAATTGCATTTTCCTTTTTTTTCACAGAAGAGACTAGGGTACAAGGGTCTATGTGACAGCATACAAAAGTATAAATCAAACTTTGAGCGTTCGAAATATCTCGGATTACTGGCAATTTTTTGAAAAATGATTCTACCTTTTATTTCATAAACACAGTGTAATTTGCGTTAAAAATAAAATTAAAATACCAAGAAAAATTCAAGAGGAAAAAATGCATCAGTGTACAAAACAGAAACTACCATACAAATATACTACGTGGTTCATTTTTAATTACAAATATGACCATAAAATGTGTCCAACAATACTAGCATTATGCTTAGAAATTTCTCGTATTCCTTCTCATCGTTGATTTAAACTAAATGTAAACTGTTATGAAGGAAGAGAACTTTGTAAATTTCCTCTAGCGTGCTTTTGCCTTTAATTTTAGTTACTTACTAAATCAATATTATATAAATACCTCTACAAATTTGGTAATTCTAAGGGTAGAAATCCATATGGTTGACCTTTTCAAATATTTCATGGTTTAATGATTGGCATAAGAAGATTATGTACAAAGGAGGATCTCGTTTAGGGTTGGATTATAATCCGCGTGCTTTTTACACTCCATTTGCACTTTAATGAATTAAAAATTTTAGGTCAAAACGGGAACTGACATTATCAGAAAAATCTAAGAATAGATTGTGGGACGAAAGAGCTGTTTTTAGAGACATGTGACACCCTTCCTTTTAAAGGCCATACCATTAATTAATCTCATAAACTCAGATTTTGACTTAAAATAAAATTTTGTTTCACATTACTTACTCTACATAATTACTTACTTTTTAGAAAGTTTTTCTAATAAATCATATCTTTTTTCGTGACAATATTGTTCTAATACGTTGATTCCAAACATAATCTTCATCATATTTTATGTTCTTATTAATCTGTTTCTATGCAAGCTAAACAGAATTTTTATTGGTATATCTATAAATACATGTGCGTTTACCTTTCCAGTACCTGTTTTTTTTTGACGTCATCCTTAAAGAAAACTTTATTTAGTCATATAAACAAAACTAGTTAATTTATACGTTGCTTAAGTCAGGTAAATCTAAATGCAAAATATGTACTAACTAGTTCAATATTGTCATGTAGCATTCTGTAATCTATATTTAAAAAAAAATTGAGTGTTCTATATTATTAAATTCCGTACAAGTATGTTTTTTGCATAATAAATCTAGCTAAAATTTCACTTGTTCGAAATAGATTTGTTAGATTTTTGTGGTATGTTATTATAAATATGTATATAATTCTAATAAATTGTATAGATGACAACCATGTTGGGTTAGTAATAATTATCTTTTCATTTTTACTCATTTGCCCATCGGAAATTACTTATTTTAGTATTGAGTTTAACTTGTTAGTATACTTGATTTGGATAAAATATAAACGTATAAAAAAAAATCAGCGGAATGAAAATACGCAATATAGTAGTTATTAAACATATGTTTGAACAATTTTCTGAAAAAAAAACGCTGTGTATTCCGTATACAAATTTTTGAATTGATATTTAATTGTTTTTCTGCAGAACTTTTATATGTACCTATCTCTACATAATTTAGTTCATTCAAATATTTTAACAGCAAAGAAATAAATTGCAATAAAAAGGATATTATGAACTGGTTCATCACATTCTGGTGCATGATTTGCTTTCATTATCAGTTCTAAATCCTCATCTCGATTGAAACTATTTAGATTTATAGATTTCCTTAGGTTCTTTTTCTTACTAGAATTTTATATTACCTAAGTTTATTAGATGCCCTGAATCTGACGCTCTGTGCTTTTCTCCATTGTTATTCTTTACGTGGCACTTATGTTCCTTTGATCTCTTGCTAGCGTGTCTTTTTTTGTTCAATGTATACCTACTTTGCTGCATGAACATGTGATGCTGTATACACCGAGGTTTTGGAGTTCAAACAACGCTCTTCTTTTGGGAAAGGCTTCCTTTACATTTCTTGAGATGTTATAGACGATGTAAATATTGTAATTTCTTAATAGATGGCATATATTATCAGTATATACTTTTTCTTTCTGTTAATACATCTATTTGTTGTTCAATTATTGATGTACGGGGTAGTATAGTATGAAATCATAATGTCTCCCATATTTTTAAAATTAAATGCTAGCTTAAGCTATCGTAGCGTGTCGAGAACTAACTGTGCAAATATGAAACATCGTATATGGAGCTTAGCCAATATGAAAATAATAAATAGTGATACGATATTACAGTCCAGGAGCTGTAGATATAGATGAGAGGAAAACAAGTACCCAATATTCCAAGCTATTCCAAATCAATAGATGCCCACCAATAATTTTATACTACCAACTCAACAACTAAATCCAACACGACAACAAATAACACCATTAAATAACGAAGGACATATTGGACATTCACATACGATGATGAAGAAATCCAACCAAGTACCAAAAATGATTGGCCAGTCGTTAGAAGTAGGTACCAAAAGAAAAAAGTTCACAGTACAAAATCTACAACTATCGTAGAAAAATCGAAACAAATTCAATTTGATAACAAATCAAGTGTATGGTTTTACAACAAATATTTGAAAACCTCCAGTGAATCATAACGAAATAGTAGTAGGAAACCAATACTAGCGAACGATGTTGTGAAAATAAACTGCGCCATGCCCAAAACCTATAGAATTGTTATCAAATATTTCCATAACTCAACAAATATTGCAAATATAAAGAAATCATTAGAATTATTTGAAAACAGTAAACATAATTATGTACAAAGTTACAGGATTGCAAGACAAAATTATACAAATAGAATAGCCACACTTCAACAAAAATTGTATAATTCCTGACTCAAAATTTAATGGACATGTTCCTAACTAGTGGAACACATTTCATCGAAAAAGCCTATTTAATAAATTGTACTATACCAACCATCCCGATGGGCCAGCACAGCATATGGAGACTGTAATACTTACAAAGGAAACTTTGGGGCATTACGAATTACTGAAATAATAAAAAAAACATATCGAAGCTACACAAACATAAATAAAAAATCCATATGATTTAACTGTAACGTATATTACCGAAACGTAAAATAAAAAATTACAACGTCAATTTGAAACTAAAGTTAAAAACGAAATGTCTGATCGCTATAATATTTTGTCAGGAGTACCACAAGGAAGCATTCCGGTACATTAGTGTACGTTCTATCCGACTTACCGGCAAGAGGCATTATTAAGCACATTTACCGATGACTCAACTATATTTACAACTCATGAAAACCCAACCCACAGTTTCAGAAAGAGTAAATTAAAGGCGAATTCGAAAATGATTCCGAATTATTCCACAAAAAAAAATAGTTTAAATGGAAACAGCAGTTGAGTAAAATAAAATAAATTGACCTAACGGCAAAGGAAATACATTGGTTAATAGGACGTAAGTCTTCTCTAAGCATCGACAACATAATTTTCATTTGCAAAATGATAATCAAAACATATGAGCATATGGGATTATTAAACTCCAGTATATAAAAAACTAAAAATTCCATATGTAAGTGGAAACATACCTGATGATCCGATCTATAACGGATCCTATCCAGATTATGGAACCGATGGCAACGATGCGTATAACATTTTACGTGTTTCACAATGATACAAAGACATAAATCTTATAATCATTGTTCATTTTATTTTAAGTTGATGATCCGGACACCTTTGGTGCGCGGCCAATTATGACAGCTCTACTAATGAAACAATTACAAAAAACTAATCATATATTTTTTATTATTAGTTTTTGTATTTTTGCTTTACTTTAACAGTAATAACCAAATTCAATTAAATTCAAACTAATTCTAAAAATTTGTTTATGAAGTGATCTTTGTTATCAAAGAATGGTTATTTATTAATTAATATTTTAATATGATTTTTTTGAAATCATTTGAATTAACTTATTATCTGTAAAGCAAAGTAAAAGTATCTACAATTAAAAAGAAGTCATCAACAGAGTTTTTTTTATTGGGAATTTATTTTGGTACTCATCATACATTTCATTCATTATCCATGAAAATAGCAATGCTTATGATTTCAAACGGTGTCGTCTTATTATTTTTCAATTGAAGCAAACAATCTCCTATTATAATCGTTCAGAAACAGCTGAAGGCTGTTGGAAGCAAAAATAATGCCCGTCTGAGATATATGATTTGCACTCACCTCAATCAGCTGCAGGGTCATTACTACGCAACCCACAGGATAATTTATTACCATTTCTAGTTCAAATTCTCGAGGTATAAATTCCTTCTTAGTAGGTCGAGTAGGCTAAGTTTATTGCATAAGATCCGCACATAAAATAACCGACTACTTGGATTATGGAACTACATGGGTTCCCTTACTTTAATCTATGATTCGTAAACGTTTCAGACATTTTATTTGAGTTTAATGCCTTATGAATATTTTAAATATCACTTCTGGTTACGTTTCAGGAGGATATATAATATATGTGTCGGCGAGTCTTAGTACTCGGCTTTATTCAAATGTCAAAGTTATTTTCTTTAGTGACGTACATTTCACGTAAAACATAATTTATGTATATCTATCTAATACAGGAAATTTTATTTTCCTTAAATGTTAAAGTGTCACAATTTTTCGTGTCTCACTGTCCGCTATATAGTAAAAAAGTTCATAATTCATCAGTTTTTTAATATTTCTTTCACAACAATTTGTATGAAGTTGGAGAAACTTCAAATGTTTATGTACAACAAAAGGGGGTCATCATTTTTAGGAAAAATTTTTAAAATTAAATTCGTTTAATTTCTAACATTTCTAAGGAAACATGTTTACCTTTCTTTATTTGCAAAATAAGTCATTTCCTTTCCAGTTTTTATTTATTTCTGTTTAATGTATTTAGAATATCTCTATAGCCATTAATTTCACACAAAAAATGTAACTAGCACCAAAACTCCAAAAAATCATTATTTTTAAGAGCTCTGACTCCTCTCCGTTCTTCATATAGGTAATTCAAAATTTATTTGAAATAATTTTGGAACTTTTAATTTAAAATTTTATTTCGAATAATAATAAATTATTAATTTTACAGAACAAAATGTGTAGGAGTTTTACAAATCGTTTTTTGTAAAATTAATAAGTTTAGATTAATTTAACTGTGTGCTAAACTTAATTTAAATGAAGAAAAGAATAATTCAAAAGTAACTCAATTTCCTAATAAACTGTAAATAAATAATAGTAATGAGGATTGAATGAGTATTTAATTAATTTTAATTTTCAAAATACTCAGCAACGTCAAATTTCTGAGGTTTTTAGTATCCCCGCCACTAGTAGACATATTTATTTACTAAGTTTCTACAAAGTATATTTAATAACAACATAATTTTTTTCTTCATATAAAAAATAAGGGGTAGGTACCTAACTTAATTATTACACTGTACGTAGTCAACCCATTCCTTTAAATGTGTTTTGGATAGTTGCATAATGCAAAAGAAGAAGACTTATACTACAAGCATTGGTGTTATAGACTACGCTAACGCATTAGATAAGTCATAGTAAGGGCTGACATTTGTCCACAAATTTTGACGCCCTCAGATCTAAAAAATTACGCATTTATCAATTTTCTTTATGACATGTATTAGCTTTGTTACCTTATTATAATAATTTAAGTAACAAATTGCCTCTTTTTGAGACGTAATTTCTTAGATCTGATGATGTCGATGGTGCTGTCCTGCTGTGGACAATGTCAACAATTAGACAATGCTAGAAGGGCTCATTGATTTCCGAGAGCTATAAGTCGAATATGCGTTGTTTTATAGTTAACAAGTTTTTTGTTATTTCCCATATTGCCTAAAATGAAATAATGTGGAAAATAATTGTATTTTTTATTTTTATATAAAAGCACTGACTGCCAATTTAAAAAAAATATAAAACTGAAAAGGGTTTGTTACATTTTAACTGCGTGATCTACTAATTCCTTATCGCTTTATATGTAGGTAATGGATAGAATGGCTTGTCGATTGAAAAAAATTATTCAAATCGAATACTAATTGATACAAGGAGTGTTAGTATTACTGCTCCTACAGTTTCGCATTAACTTCACTGTATTGTGTACACGCCCCATCTATAGTTAATCCCACTTAATACATATTAGTAAATGATAAACATAATCTATAATTAAAGGGGGAACTATGAAAGAATCGATACTAACGTTCTTGGTAAGATATTGGCGTATTTTGTACATAAGCATTTATGCTTCCTATAAGATAAGACATAGAGATCTGTTTCATCTTACAGCCTTATGAACTTAATCAATTAGTGATAGTGAAGTAATTAATTCGTACACAAATTACGGAGGATACATCTATTTAATGCAAATGGAAATGTAATATCTAAAATCGTTGCTTTGGGAACCGTTCGATTTTCTATTATACATTTAATTTGTCAACCCCGGAACCCTTACGACCCAAATTGAGGAATACTGAAGTACTGGAAACTCGAAACAATATTACGGACATGACTTAACTGCAAATTTAGCCCCAATTCTTTGTAATGATATTAATGATAAAGATGACTCTATTAAGAAATTTGTCGATTGTAATTAATAAAATACCAAATTTGAACAAAAAAAGAAGAGTAGGTCTGCAATGTTTTGGAACATAAATGCATAAAATATTTAAATATGTATATACCTACTGTCTGCTGTATTATTTTATATTATTTATTTATACGTATATATTATTTCCATAAGTCTTTTGTACAAATATGAAATTTTTAAGATTATGCCAAATCTACAGGATATAAAACTGAAAATTATATGAAACTTTCAAAGTTTATGAAAATTGATGCAGAAATGTGAAAGAAAATATTATTAAGGGGATATCACAGTAATCTCGATTTAACATAGGAAAATCGCTCTTTACGCGGTAACAATATAAACAATATTTGAAACAAAAATTTTGAGGCATTTATGAAATTTCGTAGAAATATTTTTTAACGAAATACAGACGGTAACGGCACTGCCATCTGCGTCTGCAGCTGCAGTCGGTTGTTGCAGTTAGGGTTTGCAATCCCGCATTCCACGTTACAGCATTCCAGCAATTTCCCGCAAGTCAATGAGACCTGCGGATTTCCCGCATTTGTGCGGTAATTTCCGCGCGGGAAATTTTTGAATAGAACACGCCCCTTTAGCGACGTAGTGCGCGGCGCGCCCCGTTTGGTTTGCATGCGCATCCCGTTCTCCTGTGATAGCATCGATCAATCGTGCGAAGGAAAGGATTAAAATCGGCAGATCTTTGCATCATTTAAACAAATTCCTTGATTCGTTTGTTTATTTTCGAGAAAAAAGTGTTTACAATGTGAAATTTTATATGTAACTAATAGCTTTGTCTTCTCGTATGTTACTTTAATTACACTATACTGCCCTACTTCGGAAAAAGATCGTATATGCAGTTTTGTGACAAATTGAGATAAGTACATTTTCGAAATCTATATCGCATTATACATCTATAAATTGCTACGACTCCCTCTAGCGGGAGGTTCTACACTGGGCAAAAGAGTGTAGCAAAAAAAAAGGTAAGTCAAATCCTAGGCCTGCCCGGAGGACCTAGTATAGACTAGCTCTCTCTCACTAGATCTCCTCAGGGTCGTTTTACCTGGCGGTGGCCAGCCAATTGCCCAGACGAGAAGATGACTCTAAATAAACATAAAAAACCAAAGCTTGAGCTGAGACAGTTATTCAAGAATATTCCTTGTTCGAGAAATAAAACCAGGCAATTCCCCAACAAACAATTTATTAGTGAATAATAAATAGAATATACTACGGTTAATTAGCGGAATGGCCTCGTAAGGTAGACACTCTGTAGGTGTGAATAATGACAAATGATGTATATAATGTCACAAACAGTAATTAACAAGAGAGTCTCGCAAGGTAGACACTCTGTATATGTAAATAATGACAAATGGTGTATATAATGTCGCAAACAGTAATTAACAAGAGGGTCTCGCAAGGTAGACACTCTGTAAATGTAAATAATGACAAATAATGTATCTAATGGCACAAACAATAACTAACGAGAGGGTCTCGCAAGGTAGACACTCCGTATATGTAAATAATGACAAATTAGGTATATAAAGGAACAAACAGTACATTAACAAGATGTTGCCAACAAAACCTTAACTACTCGCTATACTTATCAGTTTTTTCACTCGGTATGACTGCTGGGGTGTTACTGGTACAGGGTCGCCCTGTCTCGGGATCGAGGGGTGAAGTTCTAGCTGTCTAAATCGAAGGACGTCCGCGCCAAGGTCCACCAAACCACATGGGGCGTATGGGTGATAGTTCACCAAGCAGGGGTTCCGCCAACAATAATCAAACTCGTCACAGTCGACGTGGGGAGGCAGAAAATAAACATACCAAAGGACGGAGGTGATGAA
>NW_019416877.1:27318-44869 GCF_000390285.2 Anoplophora glabripennis
ATCTATGTAAAAATAACAAAAGTAATATATTATTGATGCGTTGATTTCTGTTGATTCTTAGTTAATAAACATAGTTTTTAATGTATATAATGCTTATCTGTTGATTTTTAAATACCAAGAATTATTTATATTTCATTTGATTAAATATAAACATTCCACAATAATAGCATTATTATTTTCATATATAAATATATTTTTAAATCTCTCGCGGGAATTACAGCGGGATCCCGCTGTAAAGGCGAATATACCGCAAATTTCCAGCTGGAAAAAAGACTGCGGGATTGCAAACCCTAGTTGCAGTCACCTTCGGAACTATACCTTTAAACTCACTCACATATCTACAAATGACAATGAAATGCACAGCCAACGTCCCTGGTACGGTACGCCAGGCCGACAGGGCAAGCATAAGGGTGCCGCTAGATACTTATCGAATAAATTAATCGATGCGAAGCTTCAGAAGCAGACATATACTTACATGTTGTATTGTACGATGACGCGGATAGTGGGATTACTAAAATGTGAAATAGTTGAGGCTTCGCCACCATTAGTAAAAATAGCATTTTCCACTATATATTTTATGGTAAGTTCCATGTAAAGCGTTTAGTTAGAAAAATATACACTGCCCCTCGTTGTTTCAAACTATTATGCAAATACTCACATATATATTCTTATAATGTAAAGAGTGCAGTTATAAAAAGGCAACGTTGTATCACTTTTTGTTCGAGTACATAAAAGAGAACCCGACCTACAGCCAACCCTGTACTACTTGCAGTCGCCCTAACATTTGCGATCTCTATCCATTTTTTTAAATATACTCAAAACTTCCAAATATCAAAGAGCAAAAGATCCAAATAGTTAAATGGCATATGATGAGAATTAATAAATAAAATTGGAGCCGGTACATGTCTAGTGGTACGTCTGAATGGATTTAGCTGTTTTCTAGATATTCGGGGTGTAATTCAATGTTGGACGAATCTGCAGCCCTCAGAGTAGTTGTTTCCTACTATATCATTAATTAAAAACTAATTAATTAATAGAAAATTTTAGTTAAGTATAAATTAGTTCCGGTTATAAATACACAATTATAACAAATTAAACATATAACAAAATTTTAAACATCTTAAAGTGGGACGTTAGATCCAAAAAATTAAAAATAGCTAAACCATGTATCCTATATTTTAAAAATCATCTGTGTTCTAAAAATTGCTCCCACTCTCAAAACAAAACCAATAAGACATTAACTTACGTTGAAAAAAAATAGGAGTTCCTGCTTACGGTATTCAGTATTGCTCCTGGAAAGAGAACAGTTCGAGAAGTAAAACAAATCCTTAAACATATAGTAATAATTTTTATTGACTGTACCAACAGATAAATAAAAAGAAATGTTATAATAATTTGCAGCTGCTCACCTTCAGGAAGCAACTAAGAAGCGACATACCTGATTTAACTGCAGTGGAGAGTGAAATACCGCAAGGTTTTTGTTTTGGAACCCCTGCTCTTTATAATTTGTATAAATGATCATCTCCCTTATTTATCATCCCAAAAATGTATTATTTACGTTAAAATAGATAACTGTGCTGATGAGTAAACAACGGTCTTAACTTAAACTTAATACTTTTTTTTAATAATTTTGTTCACGCTTTTAATGCTTCTGCAACTGATTTGTTGTGCCTGACCATTACTCAGTGATGCTTATACTTCGCCTCATGTTGTTTCTTTAAGGAAAAAATGCAAAAAATAATCGTTTTATTCATATGTTATTAGTGATTTAATTGGAATACCCTTTTAAGAATATATTTTTCACCAGTCCTCTCCAATATGTGTTATGGTGTTATTCTCTGGAGAAGCTAATCACCTGATGCACATACAGGGTGTTCCACCTAAGAGGGATCTTCTGCAACTCTGCAACTGTAAAATTTATAAAAAAAAATGGTTTTAATAAAAGTTGTCTGGAATGATGTTGGCCATGTGAAGAAAATATTTTTAGCTTTACAGGGTGTTCCATTTCGCGTGGGCGCTACATAACTTTGTTATTTTAAATGGAACACTCTGTATATTACTGCGTTATTGAATTCCTTGGTTAATATTAGGTAGAGTTTATTAAATATACATGGTGTTTAAAACTTACCGTTTTCGAGATAATCAGTTGTTTTTGAAAAAAAATCACGATTTCAGCTCTCTAAATGAGTCTAGATAGCGTCTAAACCGTAAGAGATAGAAACCTGCAGTTTTCACAGTTCGTTTTGGTATAAATATCTTGTCATCTGAGAGCAAAGCGTGTACGTTATTCAGACTTGGAAATACTGAGACCTGCATTTAATAAATCTTACGAGTTGAAAAACTTTTTTTTTTCAAATGGTATGACCCATATTCATTGTCATGGGTGAATGCAGAATTGAATGCCCTTTCGACTGGTATAAGGTTGTCCATACTTATATTTAACAGTTTTCCAGAAAAAACAGGTTCTTTTCTAAAGTCCGAAAAAGTATCTATGTAACAGCATCAAGAAGGCCTTGCAAAACCACTTTTCTCTCACATTTTATCAGGGACTGACAGTGTCAATATTTACTGGCATGTTTAAAAAGTACTTAGACCGCTGATTTGCATCAATTGCTCGAAGTGTCCTCCATTTTGATTAATACACAAACGAATACGGTGTTTAAAAGACTGTTCAACATTGGTCAGCATGTCTGGCGTAATTACTTGAAATGCTACTGTAATGCGCTGCCACATATCTTCCGCGGTAGTTGGTGGTGTAACGTAAACTTTGCTTTTTATAAATCGCCATAAAAAGTCGCAACTTGTTATATCTGGACACCTTGAAGACCAACTCACTGGTTCCCCGCGCCCAATCCATCTGTTGGGAAAAGTTTCGTATAAAAACAGACGAAACAGCAGCGGTATTGTGAGGTGGAGCACCATAATGTTGCATCCACATTCTTCGAAGTGCTGCTAAACGAATGTCGCCTAACAAATCTTCTAGAGTGTTTGTTAAAAAGATTTAACAAACTGCTCCAGTTAGATGCTGGTTAAAAATGAATGGTCCAATGACATGGGTTCCCAAAATTGCTCTCCACGCGTTCAAAGACCATCGTTGGCTATGAGTTGTCCGGAATTGGTGAGGATTCACTGTGTCATAATAATGGCAATTATGACTATCAACGAAACTATTTTTATAAAAAGTAGTCTCATCGGAGAACATGACTCGTTTAAAAAAATCATCATCCTGATTTAATATCTCAAGTGTACACTGACAAAACTCCAGTCTCCGCTGAAAGTCTACTTTTAGTAACTCTTGGTGTAATTGGATGCGATAAGGATTTGCTGTGCTATAATTTTCTAAAATCCTATGTATCGACGTTGTACTAACACAAAGCCTTCTTGATGCTGTTACATAGCTACTTTTTCGGACTTTAGAAAAGAACTTGATTTTTCTGGAAAACTGTTAAAGATAAGTATGGACAACCTTATATCAGTCGAAAGAGCATTCAATTTTGAGTCCCATGACAACTAATATGGGTCATTACATTGGAAAAATAAAGTTTTTCAACTCGTAAGATTATTAAATGTTGGTCTCAGTATTTCCGAGTCTGAATAATGTACACGTTTTGTTCACAGATGACAAGATAGAGTAATTTATGCCAAAATGAACTGTGAAAACTGCAGGTTTCTAACACGTTCTAACGGTTTAGACGCTATCTAGCCTCATTTAGAGGGATTTTTTTCAAAACAGCTGAGTATCTCGATAACGGTAAGTTTTAAACACCATGTACATTTAATATAGTCTACCTAATATTACCCAAGCAATTCAAAAACGCAATAATATACAGGGTGTTTCATTTAAAATAATAAAGTTATGTAGCACCCACACGAAATGGAACAGCCTGTACAGAGTTATTCATATAACATTTTACCCCCCTTAACTTTTCTATATTTTGAGTTAGACAAAAATAGTTAACATAAAAGTTGTAGGGAAAGTTTCTGTGAGTTTAACGAGTTTATGAAAATAGAAATTATACAGGGCGTTCCAAAGATACGATCAATACAATACAACAATACAAACTTATGTTTTTTTAAATGGAACACCCTGTATAATTTTCGGAATCTCTGTCTCTTCCTGATTCCAACAATGTATATAGGTTTACGTAATAATTTGCTCAATATTCTGCTTTGAAGGACTGAATCTCGCCATGAAAAGTAAATAGCAAAATCGCTATAATAAATAAATGTGTTTTCATAGAACCGAAAATTTGACACATGTAACACTATTTTCCGTACTCCTTCGAAAATGGTGTATAAAATAAACCTCACAGCGTTATAACTGAAAATATGCAAGAAATGATTTTACTTTACTTTCAAGAAAACCTGAAACATTCGATTCAAGATGTTTCAAGGTATACATATTTGGAAATATCCTGGAGTCTGATTCAGAGAGTATTGAAAGTAAACAAATATAAACCATATTGTTATCGCCTGGTACAAAAATTATATGGAAATGACACTAATAGGCGGCGCGAGTGTTGCCACTTAATTTACAAAATGAAGAATTTATAGGTTCGTAATGCTGCTGTTGACACTATTACATTGCCGCATCAACAACTATTACTACTTCTTCTACTGTTACTACTACAATTACTATTAATAAGTATCACCAGCATCAACGGTACTACTACACTATTACTACTGCCACCATGTTTGATATTGCTATTACTATTTGTTTTTATAATTTATTAGATTCTATCTTGTGGACAGATGAGGTCACTTTTACAACACGTGGCATTTTTAATAGAAGGAATTCACATCACTGGGTGTCAGAAAATCCACACCAATATATCTCTATACACAGGCAAAACAGGTCCAGTATTGAACTTAAATACATTGAACTTCTCAGAGCAGAAATATGTAATTTGGTAAATGCTCTTCATGTGCAAACTATTGTCTGGCAGCAAGACGGCGCTCCAGCACACAGAACAAATGCCGTTAAGCAGCACCTAGACTTTATTGACTGGATAGGTGCCAACGGTACCATTTTGTGGCTTTTCCGAAGTCCAGACTATGGATTTTTTTCTCTGGGATACTCTAAAGGATAGAGTATATCAAAAGAGAACAAATCTCAGGAAATTTGCATTTTAAATGAATCTGGTCATGTCAATAATTTTAATAGAAATTTAATTAAAAGGTATAATATGTGTTTTGCACATGATGGAGCAATTATTGAAAATTTATAATTTATAAATAAACTCTGAAGTTTCTCTTATGACTACTTATTTAAAATAGAGCATAGGTAAATTTCTAATATTATTATTTTATTTTCCATAGCAATTTTATACATACCTTGGCCATTGCGAGATTCGGTCTTTCAAAGCAGAATATTGAGAAAATTATTACGTAAACCTACAACATATATACATTGTTGGAATCAGGAAGAGACAGAGATTCCGAAAATCGAATAATATACAGAGTGTTCCGTTTAAAAAAACATAAGTTTGGTTCGTATCTTTGGAACGCCCTGTATAATTTCTATTTTCATAAACTCTCTAAACTCACAGAAACATTCCTTACAACTTATATATTGTCTAACTCAAAAAATAAAAAAGTTATGGGGGGTAAAATATTATATGAATAACCCTGTACAGCTAAAAATGTTCTTTACATTATTGCGTAGGTATGCAATTTTTGAACACTATTACCTCCATTCTAAAAACCTGGCGATAATGGCCCACTATTTGTATATTTTTCAACTTTACACTTAGTAAGTAGTTTAGTACTTATACACATTTACAAATAAAAATATATTTAAAAATAATTATAGCATTTATTATCATAACACTCGACTGTTAATTCTATTGAGTGCAGGAACATTTTTATTTTATTATTTTGAGTATCAATACCGTTCACTCTCTTTTGTTTGTATCATAATATTGTCTGTCTTTTAAATTTATTTTTTTTATATCTATAAAGTCTTTTTTTCCTCTTCCAGATACTGAATATAAGGTGTCCAAGTTTTAATATAGCAGACTTCGGGAGCGGATAGAATACAAAAAAAATATTGTACTTTGTCTTTACAGCCTCTTGAACAGCCAGTGGCGGAGATACTAGGAGACACCGTTAATAAGAACATTAACATTTCGACGTCACTGAATATTTTAGAAATAGGAATAGTTCCTTCTATTTTAAAGAAAAAACATTTCTATGTTATTCGAAACAGAAATCATTTTTGAGTTTATTGTTTTGATATAAAATAAGCTTACTACACAGTTGAATAAAAAGGAAATAACTCTATAAACTGTTCGTTTCACACAAAAAAAATATTTGTGGGAATTTCGATGCCACTGAATTTTTGTGACTTTTAATGAGTAAAATTTTAAAAATCCTCCTAAAATTTTATTTGTATTAAAAAATTCTTATACGTTTTTGCGAAGCGGACAGTGCGAAAACGGATAAAGAACGTTCCATTATCTATATTGTCTACCATTCATAATGTTCAATAGCGATCGCTGAAAAATACGTTCATACATTTCAATCAAGAATTAAAGTTGCAAAGGACAGATATCTCTTTACATTTACTGATCCAATTTAATTGGGTACATCACGTTGTTAGATCTTTATAGGGGTTTATATTATAGCATTCGACAAACTCGGCAAGCGAGGAAATACGGTTATCAATGAGATTGAAAAAATGACGTGTATCGTGAAAGAGGCAGGAGTATGTTTCTTATATATTATGAGGGTGCTAGAATTGAAATATGTGGATACGCAAAATATGTATACCTGTCAAAATGCTTCGCAGACAAGCCGCTTCTACTCACTGCTGAAATTCAATATTTTACTGGGAATATGATTTATGGGATAGCGAATCATTAAAAAATTTGAAATATCTCAATTTCTGGCAGATTGCGAACGAAAATATTTTATTTCTATTTCAACAATGTAAAAATTTGTGTGTTATGGTTAGGGAATGTAAAAAATTATAAAATCTTTATACCTATTTTGATAATAAAAAAGTTGTTTTAAATGAATGCTTTATTAATATAAGGTGCTTTAGAACAACGTATCATAAGTAGTTTATAAGAGCTAAGTAAGTGACTTGAACCAAAAAGTTTTCACACAGTCACAACTATTGTGGAATCGATTTTGAGATTGCTTGTGCGCGCGTCCGTGCAGGTACAGAGTGTCTCAGATAACGGTGATCATACAGTAACCACAGATTCCTTAAGTAAAAACCATTACATTTAAGTCTTACCTTACCAGTTTTTCCCCGGCTGTAGGTCTTTTAAGGAAAACTTTTTTTCTGTACGATCTGTTTGCACTAAAAAGACCCTGGCTAATTTCTCTTAAAATTGTTGGATTTCAAGGACAAATTTTTTCACGCCTTCTCTATTTATTTATAAATTTTCGAACGTGCCAATTTGTCTGGCATTGAAAAATGAATAACATTTTATAATAACGCAAACACAATGGCCCTCTTTTTTTGTACATTAAGATCACTGAAAAATGTTAAAAATTTTCACTTCATGTTCCGCAGAGATATTCGACCCCGTACATTGGAAACCGTCTGGCAATTTATTTTTATCATTTTCCTAACAAAAATTTTCATTGTTTCGATTGCTAGACAAAAAGTAAACTATGAATTTTTTTTTCTTCTTGCAAGTTCACCCCTATCAACCACCCTTTCGGCTATTTAAAACCGTCTGGCATTTGAAAATTGTTAGGTACTTATTAATGTCTATTTTTGCATCAACTGCGAGACTTTGCTTTGCTTTGCCAGACAACTTTAATATGAGTGAAAAACTAATTATTTTGTGCAAAAGGAAATTATTTTCATTAACTAACTTACCTTTTTCAGACCTCAAAATACCAGAAATTTTTCGATGACGCCACACCCATGTGCGCTAGGTCACGGTCTATTACTAAATATAATTCTCTGGGCATTCAAACTCTCAAAATATTACCAAATTTCAATTAGATTACTGTTAATATGAGCAAGATTCATTTTAAAGGGGCGTTTATATGGGCTATTTTCAATACATTTTTTGTCCAAGATTTTAGAAAATCTAAGCAAGTTAGAAACAATATCTCGCAGCACCAATTATACAAATTCTTCTTCTGGGTATAAGACACCTGACAATACATTCAAAATAAGGAAAAAAAACATATTTTTACCTCGTATGTTTATCTTACTTTTCCTGTATTTTGCACGCCTGTTGAACATATCTACAGAAAATCGCGTACACAGTATTATAAACATAATCACACTTTTAGGAAACTATTAACACATGCATTAATAACACTTATTGAGTATTTTTACAAATTTATTGTACGAAGCAGGAAAAGTATATTTTCTGATGTTTACATGTTCTCCCTGATTTTTCACTGCGAAAAACAAGGCGAATAATTAAAGGAATCCCTGTGTTTCAATATTTTTATAGTTTATATGGATTTTCTTCTATATCATTGTCTTACTAAAAGTATGAACACCAGCCTTAACAGATTGAGGACCATAGTAAATTTTGGTCGTTTTGTCAAAATTAACTTTTAGTAAATATTGAAATATTTTATTAAAAAATCAACTTTATCATATTAGTAAGGCTTTTCAAATTGTAATATTTCAATTTTTTCTTTGCAAACACCGCTGGCTGCCTTAGCACTGTGGTCAACACATGCTTTGGATTTTGTTTGCAGACACCATCAATAGCGAAATTAGCAGACACATTGCTCATGCGCAGTAATTTGTCACACATATTTTTATGAGAACCATCTACTTGTCATGTCATGTCATTTTTTACGTCTTCATATTTTATGGTCGGTTTTTATTACTTTTTTTTGTTCACACATTCAGCTGTTTTAACCAAAGGTAGAAATAATTTTTATTATAAGAAACATTTTATTCCTTTTATCAGACGAGCAAACTACACCGATGTCTGTCATAGCATGCGACAGTTACTTCAACAGATACTAGCATTGTGAAAAATTGAGATAGACCTACAGAATTTGTGATACGTTTCTCCGATAGTCTCAATATGTTTACATGATAATCTCAATATCATTTTAAGTCAACACATTGTTACTATCACAAACAGGTTAACAATATATTTTTAAGTTTTAACCGTCGATCTGGAAGTTTGTTTTGCAAACACGAGGGGAGGGGATGGGTTAAAATACTTTGCTCTGATTGGTTGATTATACGAGTATACACAATGTTTGCCAGCGAAGAGAATAGAAACGCATTCATAGAGCTTTGATATGTAAATATATCCACAAATTAATAATACACAAATTTGAATTATATTTTAGTTGTCACAGATCCTACCATTTGCACTTGAATTTGGCTCCCATCAAATATTTTTTTCTAGGTGCGCTACTGATTCACAATTCCAATACCGTCTCTTCATCGTCCAGTAGAGCTATAAATCAGTACCCTAACAACAAAACAATTATGATTCAAATTGGCGATGCCGACTAGTAAATATAAGATCGATGAAAATTGCCAGCTCAAGTTAGTAATTCTATATAACCATAATGTCTAATTATCGAGTGTGGGCATTACAATAACGTAGACAAATATTTGTACTGGTAATGTGTTATGAAATTAATCCAAATTAAAATTGATTAATAAATTCCTACACATAACTTCAACAAGAATTTATCTAGTGGATCTATTTTAGCATAATATTCGTTTTGATGCACGCTGCGAATAACTCTATCAAAGCTAAAATGAATATTTACCTATGACGATATTTTCATTGGGTGTTTAATAAACATAAAACACCATACTGAAAAAATAGTAGCAAATTAATTTTTCTTTAAGGACGTTATAATCGATTTTAATATGTTCAAGCTTTTGTGATTCTTTTTTATTATTATAGGTGTTTACGAGAAAGCAATATGTGTATTAACTGAAATACAGTAGCTTAATAGGCTCTCAAAATTGAGTCACCAAATATGTATTAAATAAATATCAAAGGTCATGGAAAATGGAAGGAAAACGAACTACAGTTCAATCAATTTCACTTTGGTTCAAGGAGCAGCAACAACATCGAGTACTAAAAAAATAGCAAGTATTGCCCTTTCAAGTATCAAATTATCCAGACCATTTGTCCAAACACGCGCAAAATTGATAGGAAATGATCGTTAAGTTAACGAGTATACCTACCCAAGAACAATTTTTATATTATCTGACATTTGCTTGTATCATTTTATACTTTTCCTTTTATGATAACAAATAAATAAATTCTTAGTAATAAATTGTAATTAAAACACTGAACGCAACTTTTAGGATGCTTTTTTATTTTATTTCTAAAGTATACTAGATCTATTCGGAAAATAACCAAACTATATAATTAATTTTATACATTATTGGTCCTTGTCTTCTTCAAAGTATTCCCCTTCCCGATTCACACATTTTTCCCAATTTTCTATTTCGCGAATTAGTCCTGGATTGCTTCATTTGAAATGAGACGAATTTGCTTTCATGTCAAACCAATAGTCTGAAAACGGCATCCTTCAGCACTGATTTTAATTTCGGAAATAATAAAAAATCGCAAGGAGTCAGGTCTGGCGAGTAAGGAGGGTGGGGGAGGACATTAATCACTTTGACATTGGATCGAGACTGACGTGCATTTTTAGTGCGTTGAGCTCGTTTGGATCAGTTTAACGCAAAATTTTACGTTGCATCGTTGTTCCTGCCTCATTTCTTTTCGTGCAATAGAATAATTGCTGACCCATTATATTCTAGACTTCTTTGTCTAACATGTCCTTCTTTTCCAAAATTTTAGATTTTTTCCTTTACTGCATTGTAACGAGCGTTCAAATAAAAACGTGGTCGAAGTTGGCTCTGACACATTGGACGTAGGGAGTAGCTTATAGCGACCAACGATTTAAGAATAATCGTGATAACAATAACAAACAATTAAAGGAACTGCGGAAAGTGTCCCCCTCCTTGTTATAACAATAAATTAAAGCAGCTGCTGAAAGTGTCCCCCTCCTTGTTCCAAGCACTTTTCACACCTGTTCCTCAAAGAATTAAAGACATTTTCTAAGATGTTCGGGGTATTGTTAATTTCACGAATCTTGTCTATAAGTCGAGCCTGCAGATGGTTTAAATCAGGAATAGGCAGTTCAAAAATAGTGTTTTTAAGGTAAGGCCACAAAAAGAAATCACAAGGCGTAATATCACATGACCTCCGTGGAAATTCATGTTCAGCATTGAGACTTATTAGTCGATTTTGGAAAACTTCCCTCAACATATTCATCGTCTCGCCTGCCGTATGTGCCCTTGCGCCATCTTGTTGAAAGTAAAAGTTTGTAATTTCGTTTTCTTCCAGCCGGATAACAAAAAGATCGATAATTTCTTCTCTATACATTTGCGCAGTAAGAGTACCATTAAAAAAAATAGGTCCATAAATCCTCCTTCGATTGATAGCACACCAAACTCCAATTTTTTGAGCGGGTAGAGGGGCCTCCACAAAAAAGTTATTTGGTTTTTCAGAAGACCACATTCTCATATTCTGTGAGTTTACGTAACCACTTAAATGAAACCAGGCTTCATCAGAAAAAAAGGTGATATTATGAAGTTCACCGTAGTTGTTTAAAAACCATTCACAAAATACAGCCCGTCGCGGAAAATCAACTTCATGAAGTTCTTGCTGACAAGTTAAACGATAGGAGAACAAACGGAAATCTTTTTTTAACACTGTGTGGCAGGTACCGACTGATACTCCCACCATTTGTGATAAAACACGTACAGAAGTTCTTGGCGCATTTTCCATTATTTGTTGGACATTTTCTTTTAATTCTTCAGTCCGCTTTTTAGGTCGGCCGCTTCCTTCTTTTCTTGTTACACTGCCCGTTTCACGAAAAACATTAACACAACGCTGAACTGCACTTTGAAAAATGTTGTACTCAACAACGCCGGGAAATTGATTTTGAAATTCTATGAAACATTCCTCAATAGAATACTTCCATATTCCATCAATCTTGCGTCCATTTCTAAAGTAGGACTCTATGATAAACACTTTTTGTTCTTGAGAAAACGCCATTTTAAACGCTTTTTAAAACGAAAATATTCAAATTGATAGCGGCGATATAGCGCTTTGACAGATGACGTTTAAGTTCATTTGCTATACGCTACGCCCTACGTCCAAATTTTCAGAACCAACTTGACCACGTTTTTATTTGAACGCTCGTTATAATTTCATTGCATTGCAAATGTTTTATTATTTAGTGTATACAGGGTACCTCTGTTTGACACATTTTTTTCCATTACAAGTATATTTTTATTTTTTCTGTTTCCTAGCATCTCTACGACTGGTTGATAGATTTGTGTACCAGCTCAGACAATTTTAGCATATAATTAAACCATTAACCCAAGTTTCATCAGTTTACGTCAAACATCAACAAATATTTTAATATTCTCAATAACGAAGCGTTCTGTGACTTATGTTTATAAGAACTTTTTTACTTAGAATAAGATCTTGGCACCCTGTATAGGTACATAAAACTACGTGATCCATAAGTTGATAATGGAAAGATATCACAGGCCGACAAGATTTTAACCCAACAACATAAATATACCTTCCCAAAGGACTTTGGTGCACTGAATTCGAATCCGATGTCCAAATTTTTCAATTGGCTCTGGTTTTCGAGATATCCTATCCTAAAACTGCCAAAATCGCGATTTTTTTGACATATTTGAGGTTATGTTACATGCGAAGGTATTTCTTTTTGCTGAAACCATTAGTTGGGTCTTAAAGTACAATAGTTACTGTTTAAAACGCACTTGGATTTATCAGTTTTCGTCATTGAGAAATCTCATGTTGAAATTTAGTAATTTGACTTATTTCTAGATCTTACATGTTTTTGAGGTCGTTGAACTCCAAAATACTTATGTGTTTGAGGTTTATGGGTTTATAGGTTTGTGAGTTTATGGGTTTCTGAATTACATGCTTGTGGGTTTATGAGTTTAGAGTTTATGGGTTTGGATTTTATAGGCTAAGGGTTTATGGGCTTATGGGTTTATGGGCTTCGGGAAATTTACCTATCCATGTAACAAAACATAATAAAAAATTGCGATTTTGGCACTTTTAGGTTAGGATATCTCTAAAACCAGAGCCAATTGAAAAATTTTAGCCTCGGATTCGAATTCAGTGCACCAAAATCCTTCGGAAAAGTACATTTGGTTTCTAGGGTAGATGGTCGGCCAAATTTTGTCGGCCTTTGTATTTTTTGATTCCATCTGATAGATCCTATTTCATGCTTTCAAGTTGAATTATCCCAAAGCAAACGGTAGAAGACGCTAAAATCAAAATATTTTTCTCGAATTTTGGAAAATAGTTTTTAATAAACAATAAGCAAATTGTGTCCTTTTTCAAAAACTCAATAGTTTCATAGATATCACAAAATTCTCAAAACTTGTAATTTGCAACGCTCAAAATTAAATCAAATCTGTGTTTCCAACAGATAAATTGAGACTAAAATATTTGGTGAATACTATAGAGAGAAATCAGTTTCAAGAAACATTTTAATACATTTGATAATAATCTATAATAAACTGAAATACTAAATTCTCAATGGAAACTACTGTTTTCTAAGCATTTTCTTTTTTAAAAAACGTAAATTTTATTGTTTAAATACTAATACGATTCACTGTTAAGCCCTCAAAATAATTATCTTAAGGTGAAAACTGAATATTCCAAATGTATTTATAAGACATAATTTACTAAAAACTAAAGGATAAATCAAGGTTTCAGCAAAACATTTTTTTTAATCCTGCGACGTCCACAATTTAATATCGTCCACGATTTCTACCACCAGGTACTGGTAATGCTTATATTCAAAGACTTACCGTAATAGATTTTTTATTAGTTGTCTGATATCACATGCACACAAAAAATTCTTGAACCAGAGGGTAGACTCCACTATTTTTAGGTTTTTGGGACTGCTGAAATCGAATATAACCATAAAAAATGATTTCAATTGCCCGTTTTCCCGCTAGCACCCCCTTAGCACCCCCTGAAAGGGGCTAAATTTTAAATGTTCGTACAAAATAATTAAGATGTATGCGTATTTCCATGTTTTTTGAGACGTTGAAGCCGAAAGTGACAACAAAAAATGAATTTAACCCCTATCTTACCCGCTAGCACCCCCTTACCAACTCCTGAAGGGGGTTGAATTTTAAACTTTTGTATAAAATTAAGATGTATGTTTATTATTTTTTTTGGGACGCTAAAACCGAATTATGATTTCTGTCCCAATCAAAACCGTGTTTATTTTGCCATTTGATATTTTGACCTTGAATTTGACACAAGATATTTTAAGCAAGAAAGTTCGGTATCATTATTATACCGCGCTTTCACGGGAAAACACTACATAGGAGGTGCGTCGGTCAAACTCGTGCGGTTTCAGCGGTGGGGATGTCGATCTCTGCGTGCGCGGCCGTGCGGCGTTGTGGCGTGCGGAATCACATCTCACATCAAGTCAGGTTGCAGCACCCAGCGCTCCCCACCCTTCCGAACTTACGAATTCGAACGAAGCTAATTCCCTATGTAGCGTTGTACGGTGAAAGCACGGTATATCGTAGAATACCGAATCGTGAGAGGCAAGGGGACTCACGTTAATCAAGCACCCCGAATCGCGACAGGCAAGGAGACTCACTTTAATCAAGCACCCCGAACCGTGAGAGGCAAGGGGACTCACGTTAATCAAGCACCCCGAATTGTGAGATGCAAGAGGACTCACTTTAATCAAACACCCCGAACCGTGAGAGGCAAGGGGGCTCACGTTAATCAAGCACCCCGAATCGTGAGAGGCAAGGGGACTCACTTTAATCAAGCACCCCGAACCGTGACAGGCAAGGGGACTCACGTTAATCAAGCACCCCGAATTGTGAGATGCAAGAGGACTCACTTTAATCAAACACCCCGCATTGTGAGAGGCAAGGGGACTCACGTTAATCAAGCACCCCCAAAGGGAACAGAAACCTACCACCTCCACGCCATTGTTCCTGGGTTGCTGTAAGAGTAGAACCAAATCATAAATACATCTAAGAGCTGATATTTCTGATCGGTGAAGTATTGACGTTTACAAAATAGAAGCTGGAGGTACTCTTAAACTTGTCTAGGTAATAGACAATAGACTTGTCTAATTGGAATCATTGGAATTTTGCGCGTTGAGCCCATGTAATCTTTGGTTCTCCTCTTTTTTCCGAAAACGTTACAGCAATTTATCGAGAACCAACTTTCATATGAATCCTGCTGGTT
Organism: Anoplophora glabripennis; assembly: GCF_000390285.2. Classification (NCBI taxonomy): domain Eukaryota; kingdom Metazoa; phylum Arthropoda; class Insecta; order Coleoptera; family Cerambycidae; genus Anoplophora; species Anoplophora glabripennis. The sequence goes on from NW_019416877.1 coordinate 42,576, forward strand.
CTTTTAAATGAATGTAAGGGAGTGTAAGGGGGAAATTGAGTAAGTGGATATCATTTTTTGTTTCAGTGTCCCAAAAAAACATAGAAGTACGCATACATCTAATTTTGTAAGAAAATTTAAAATTTATCCCTCTTCAAGGGGTGCTAGCGGGAAAACGGGCAATTGAAATAATTTTTTATAATCATATCGACGCTTTAGTACGAAAACATGCTACCTCAGATTTCGGTTGGAAAACATGCTCTCTCAAATTTCAGTTGGAAAACATGCTAACTCAGATCTTTAGGTAAAAACATGCTATCTCAGTGTGACTAGAAATTTAAGTTGGCACATTAAATGATTGAAACCGTGCACTTATAATAAATTTATATAATGTATTTTTAAAAAGTAAGGAATGTTTATGTTCAGGTACACCGTTTTTTTTTATTCCACATTTTTCAATTAATTTTGTTAAGTTACTGTTATAAACGACAAAATTGTTAATTAAAAAATGGAATAATATACAGTATGCTGCAACACGTACATTACTCGACGTTGTTTGAAATAACAAATTTAAAAAAAAACAGTGTATACCTTAATATATAAAAATGTTTGTTCTTACTAAAAATTATTCGATTTTTTTCATTCAAGTTTGCTTTGATTTAAAAATTAATAGCGCACTACTCTTACTTCTGTCCAAGCTTAACTTGAGATAGCACGTTTTCCAACTGAAAACTGAGATAGCCTGTTTTCGTGCTAAAGCGTCGTTATTCGGTTTCAGCGACCCCAAAAACGTAAGAATAGTGGGGTCTACCCTGTGGTTCATGAATTTTTGTTTTTTGTGTGCCTGTGGATCTTTGATCAAGATTAACATAAAAAGTTCTTGAACTAGTTTGGAATAATAGTTAGGTCATATTTATGCTGCATGTCAATTTTAACCAAGGAACACCCTGTATAAGTCCAACAATCAGATTAAGGGACGCCCTGTATTTATCTGAGGTAGATTTTGAAAGGGGCACTGAGTAATTATTTTTACTCGGTAGACTAAATATTTTGGAAACCTCTAACCTAGATGTAACATTTTTTAAACCCACGATCTTATAATCGCGTAATAGACCGGGAGATATTAGACTGAAGTTCGACGACGTCTTTCTCGTTTATGCCTCTAAGAGTACTGAACTGTAACCGAGAGACAAGTACAATAAACTAAATTTAAAAGATAGTCTGCGGGACACCTTTGTGAATATTCAATTTTCCTTTTCAAAAAAATAATGTGTACGGCGACGTATTTCTCACTTATGCCATTTTCGTAAGTTGAAGAGAAGTATCGATTTTATCACAAAATGTTTTTGGCATAAGTGTTGCAAGGGACGTAAAAATTGAAAACTTTGTAAGAAAATGTGAAAAACATCTTTATTTGTCTACCAATTTCTCATTAATGCCAATTAGAAATATGTCATTATTATATTCGAAAAGCTCATAAAAAACAGTGGCATGAGTCCTACTACGGACTAAAGAAAATAGAGCTTTGGAAAGGCTGCGGAAAATTTTTATTTTCATTCTATAACTTTCTCATTTACGCCGTTGAAAATTTATGATAATTACTATAAATGATGTCCTGTGCCAAGTTGGCATCACTCCTCTATGGGTCCAATATGAAGGCATAAGTCCCAAAGTTGTAGGAAAATTCATGAAAATGTTTACGTCTTTCTCGCTTCTGCCATTTTGCATGCACGTAGGAAACTAAATTATAAAGTCATATAAATGTAGGCATAAGTCCACNTGCTAACTCAGATCTTTAGGTAAAAACATGCTATCTCAGTGTGACTAGAAATTTAAGTTGGCACACTGAATGATTGAAACCGTGCATTTATAATAAATTTATATAATGTATTTTTAAAAAAGTAAGGAATGTTTATGTTCAGGTACACGGTTTTTTTTATTCCACATTTTTCAATTAATTTTGTTAAATTACTGTTATAAACGACAAAATTGTTAATTAAAAAAAATGGAATAATATGCAGTATGCTGCAACACGTACATTACTCGACGTTGTTTGAAATAACAAATTTAAAAATAAACCGTGTATACCTTAATATATAAAAATGTTTGTTCTTACTAAAAATTATTCGATTTTTTTCATACAAGTTTGATTTGATTTGAAAATTAATAGCGCACTCTTACCTGATTTATGGTCACTACTCTTACTTCTGTCCAAGCTTAATTTGAGATAGCATGTTTTCCAACTGAAATTTGAGATAGCATGTTTTCCAACCGAAATCTGAGATAGCATGTTTTCGTACTAAAGCGTCGATATA